>NW_027463989.1:20000-98325 GCF_050947455.1 Rhinoderma darwinii
CTGTGTATATAATGATATATGAGGGGTGAGGAGAAGTCTGGACAGAGGTCGCTGTGTATATAATGATATATGAGGGGTGAGGAGAAGTCTGGACAGAGAGGTCGCTGTGTATATAATGATATATGAGGGGTGAGGAGAAGTCTGGACAGAGGGGTCGCCGTGTATATAATGATATATGAGAGGTGAGGAGAAGTCTGGACAGAGGGGTCGCTGTGTATATAATGATATATGAGGGGTGAGGAGAAGTCTGGACAGAGGGGTCGCTGTGTATATAATGATATGTGAGAGGTGAGGAGAAGTCTGGACAGAGAGGTCGCTGTGTATATAATGATATATGAGGGGTGAGGAGAAGTCTGGACAGAGAGGTCGCCGTGTATATAATGATATGTGAGAGGTGAGGAGAAGTCTGGACAGAGGGGTCGCTGTGTATATAATGATATATGAGAGGTGAGGAGAAGTCTGGACAGAGGGGTCGCTGTGTATATAATGATATATGAGAGGTGAGGAGAAGTCTGGACAGAGGGGTCGCCGTGTATATAATGATATATGAGGGGTGAGGAGAAGTCTGGACAGAGGGGCCGCTGTGTATATAATGATATATGAGAGGTGAGGAGAAGTCTGGACAGAGAGGTCGCCGTGTATATAATGATATATGAGAGGTGAGGAGAAGTCTGGACAGAGGGGTCGCTGTGTATATAATGATATATGAGGGGTGAGGAGAAGTCTGGACAGAGAGGTCGCTGTGTATATAATGATATATGAGAGGTGAGGAGAAGTCTAGACAGAGGGGCCGCTGTGTATATAATGATATATGAGAGGTGAGGAGAAGTCTGGACAGAGGTCGCTGTGTATATAATGATATATGAGGGGTGAGGAGAAGTCTGGACAGAGGGGTCGCTGTGTATATAATGATATATGAGAGGTGAGGAGAAGTCTAGACAGAGGGGCCGCTGTGTATATAATGATATATGAGAGGTGAGGAGAAGTCTGGACAGAGGGGCCGCTGTGTATATAATGATATATGAGAGGTGAGGAGAAGTCTAGACAGAGGGGTCGCTGTGTATATAATGATATATGAGAGGTGAGGAGAAGTCTGGACAGAGAGGTCGCTGTGTATATAATGATATATGAGGGGTGAGGAGAAGTCTAGACAGAGGGGTCGCTGTGTATATAATGATATATGAGGGGTGAGGAGAAGTCTGGACAGAGGTCGCTGTGTATATAATGATATATGAGGGGTGAGGAGAAGTCTGGACAGAGAGGTCGCTGTGTATATAATGATATATGAGGGGTGAGGAGAAGTCTGGACAGAGGGGTCGCTGTGTATATAATGATATATGAGAGGTGAGGAGAAGTCTGGACAGAGAGGTCGCTGTGTATATAATGATATATGAGAGGTGAGGAGAAGTCTGGACAGAGAGGTCGCTGTGTATATAATGATATATGAGGGGTGAGGAGAAGTCTAGACAGAGGGGTCGCTGTGTATATAATGATATATGAGGGGTGAGGAGAAGTCTGGACAGAGGTCGCTGTGTATATAATGATATATGAGGGGTGAGGAGAAGTCTGGACAGAGGGGCCGCTGTGTATATAATGATATATGAGAGGTGAGGAGAAGTCTGGACAGAGAGGTCGCTGTGTATATAATGATATATGAGAGGTGAGGAGAAGTCTGGACAGAGAGGTCGCTGTGTATATAATGATATATGAGGGGTGAGGAGAAGTCTGGACAGAGGGGTCGCTGTGTATATAATGATATATGAGGGGTGAGGAGAAGTCTGGACAGAGAGGTCGCTGTGTATATAATGATATATGAGAGGTGAGGAGAAGTCTGGACAGAGGGGTCGCTGTGTATATAATGATATATGAGGGGTGAGGAGAAGTCTGGACAGAGAGGTCGCTGTGTATATAATGATATATGAGAGGTGAGGAGAAGTCTGGACAGAGAGGTCGCTGTGTATATAATGATATATGAGGGGTGAGGAGAAGTCTGGACAGAGGGGTCGCTGTGTATATAATGATATATGAGGGGTGAGGAGAAGTCTGGACAGAGAGGTCGCTGTGTATATAATGATATATGAGAGGTGAGGAGAAGTCTGGACAGAGGGGTCGCTGTGTATATAATGATATATGAGGGGTGAGGAGAAGTCTGGACAGAGAGGTCGCTGTGTATATAATGATATATGAGAGGTGAGGAGAAGTCTGGACAGAGGGGCCGCTGTGTATATAATGATATATGAGGGGTGAGGAGAAGTCTGGACAGAGGGGTCGCTGTGTATATAATGATATATGAGAGGTGAGGAGAAGTCTAGACAGAGGGGCCGCTGTGTATATAATGATATATGAGAGGTGAGGAGAAGTCTAGACAGAGAGGTCGCTGTGTATATAATGATATATGAGGGGTGAGGAGAAGTCTGGACAGAGGGGTCGCTGTGTATATAATGATATATGAGAGGTGAGGAGAAGTCTGGACAGAGGGGTCGCTGTGTATATAATGATATATGAGGGGTGAGGAGAAGTCTGGACAGAGAGGTCGCTGTGTATATAATGATATATGAGAGGTGAGGAGAAGTCTGGACAGAGGGGTCGCTGTGTATATAATGATATATGAGGGGTGAGGAGAAGTCTGGACAGAGGGGTCGCCGTGTATATAATGATATATGAGGGGTGAGGAGAAGTCTGGACAGAGGGGTCGCCGTGTATATAATGATATATGAGAGGTGAGGAGAAGTCTGGACAGAGAGGTCGCCGTGTATATAATGATATATGAGGGGTGAGGAGAAGTCTGGATAGAGAGGTCGCTGTGTATATAATGATATATGAGGGGTGAGGAGAAGTCTGGACAGAGAGGTCGCTGTGTATATAATGATATATGAGAGGTGAGGAGAAGTCTGGACAGAGAGGTCGCTGTGTATATAATGATATATGAGGGGTGAGGAGAAGTCTGGACAGAGAGGTCGCTGTGTATATAATGATATATGAGAGGTGAGGAGAAGTCTGGACAGAGAGGTCGCTGTGTATATAATGATATATGAGAGGTGAGGAGAAGTCTGGACAGAGGGGTCGCTGTGTATATAATGATATATGAGGGGTGAGGAGAAGTCTGGACAGAGAGGTCGCTGTGTATATAATGATATATGAGGGGTGAGGAGAAGTCTGGACAGAGAGGTCGCTGTGTATATAATGATATATGAGAGGTGAGGAGAAGTCTGGACAGAGGGGTCGCTGTGTATATAATGATATATGAGAGGTGAGGAGAAGTCTGGACAGAGGGGTCGCTGTGTATATAATGATATATGAGAGGTGAGGAGAAGTCTGGACAGAGGGGCCGCTGTGTATATAATGATATATGAGGGGTGAGGAGAAGTCTGGACAGAGGGGTCGCTGTGTATATAATGATATATGAGAGGTGAGGAGAAGTCTGGACAGAGAGGTCGCTGTGTATATAATGATATATGAGAGGTGAGGAGAAGTCTGGACAGAGAGGTCGCTGTGGATATAATGATATATGAGAGGTGAGCAGAAGTCTAGACAGAGGGGCCGCTGTGTATATAATGATATATGAGGGGTGAGGAGAAGTCTGGACAGAGAGGTCGCCGTGTATATAATGATATATGAGGGGTGAGGAGAAGTCTGGACAGAGAGGTCGCTGTGTATATAATGATATATGAGGGGTGAGGAGAAGTCTGGACAGAGAGGTCGCTGTGTATATAATGATATATGAGAGGTGAGGAGAAGTCTAGACAGAGGGGCCGCTGTGTATATAATGATATATGAGGGGTGAGGAGAAGTCTGGACAGAGGGGACGCTGTGTATATAATGATATATGAGGGGTGAGGAGAAGTCTGGACAGAGAGGTCGCTGTGTATATAATGATATATGAGAGGTGAGGAGAAGTCTGGACAGAGGGGTCGCTGTGTATATAATGATATATGAGAGGTGAGGAGAAGTCTGGACAGAGGGGTCGCTGTGTATATAATGATATATGAGGGGTGAGGAGAAGTCTGGACAGAGGTCGCTGTGTATATAATGATATATGAGGGGTGAGGAGAAGTCTGGACAGAGAGGTCGCTGTGTATATAATGATATATGAGGGGTGAGGAGAAGTCTGGACAGAGAGGTCGCTGTGTATATAATGATATATGAGGGGTGAGGAGAAGTCTGGACAGAGGGGTCGCTGTGTATATAATGATATATGAGGGGTGAGGAGAAGTCTGGACAGAGAGGTCGCTGTGTATATAATGATATATGAGAGGTGAGGAGAAGTCTGGACAGAGAGGTCGCCGTGTATATAATGATATATGAGAGGTGAGGAGAAGTCTGGACAGAGGGGTCGCTGTGTATATAATGATATATGAGGGGTGAGGAGAAGTCTGGACAGAGAGGTCGCCGTGTATATAATGATATATGAGAGGTGAGGAGAAGTCTGGACAGAGGGGTCGCTGTGTATATAATGATATATGAGAGGTGAGGAGAAGTCTGGACAGAGAGGTCGCCGTGTATATAATGATATATGAGAGGTGAGGAGAAGTCTGGACAGAGGGGTCGCTGTGTATATAATGATATATGAGAGGTGAGGAGAAGTCTGGACAGAGAGGTCGCTGTGTATATAATGATATATGAGAGGTGAGGAGAAGTCTGGACAGAGAGGTCGCCGTGTATATAATGATATATGAGAGGTGAGGAGAAGTCTGGACAGAGGGGTCGCTGTGTATATAATGATATATGAGAGGTGAGGAGAAGTCTGGACAGAGGGGTCGCTGTGTATATAATGATATATGAGAGGTGAGGAGAAGTCTGGACAGAGGGGTCGCTGTGTATATAATGATATATGAGGGGTGAGGAGAAGTCTGGACAGAGGGGTCGCCGTGTATATAATGATATATGAGAGGTGAGGAGAAGTCTGGACAGAGGGGTCGCCGTGTATATAATGATATATGAGAGGTGAGGAGAAGTCTGGACAGAGGGGTCGCTGTGTATATAATGATATATGAGAGGTGAGGAGAAGTCTGGACAGAGAGGTCGCTGTGTATATAATGATATATGAGAGGTGAGGAGAAGTCTGGACAGAGAGGTCGCCGTGTATATAATGATATATGAGAGGTGAGGAGAAGTCTGGACAGAGAGGTCGCTGTGTATATAATGATATATGAGGGGTGAGGAGAAGTCTGGACAGAGAGGTCGCTGTGTATATAATGATATATGAGAGGTGAGGAGAAGTCTGGACAGAGGGGTCGCTGTGTATATAATGATATATGAGAGGTGAGGAGAAGTCTGGACAGAGGGGTCGCTGTGTATATAATGATATATGAGAGGTGAGGAGAAGTCTGGACAGAGGGGTCGCCGTGTATATAATGATATATGAGGGGTGAGGAGAAGTCTGGACAGAGGGGTCGCTGTGTATATAATGATATATGAGAGGTGAGGAGAAGTCTGGACAGAGGGGTCGCTGTGTATATAATGATATATGAGAGGTGAGGAGAAGTCTGGACAGAGGGGTCGCTGTGTATATAATGATATATGAGAGGTGAGGAGAAGTCTAGACAGAGGGGTCGCTGTGTATATAATGATATATGAGAGGTGAGGAGAAGTCTGGACAGAGGGGTCGCTGTGTATATAATGATATATGAGAGGTGAGGAGAAGTCTAGACAGAGGGGTCGCTGTGTATATAATGATATATGAGAGGTGAGGAGAAGTCTGGACAGAGGGGTCGCTGTGTATATAATGATATATGAGAGGTGAGGAGAAGTCTAGACAGAGGGGTCGCCGTGTATATAATGATATATGAGAGGTGAGGAGAAGTCTGGACAGAGGGGTCGCTGTGTATATAATGATATATGAGGGGTGAGGAGAAGTCTGGACAGAGGGGTCGCTGTGTATATAATGATATATGAGAGGTGAGGAGAAGTCTGGACAGAGGGGTCGCCGTGTATATAATGATATATGAGAGGTGAGGAGAAGTCTGGACAGAGAGGTCGCCGTGTATATAATGATATATGAGAGGTGAGGAGAAGTCTGGACAGAGAGGTCGCCGTGTATATAATGATATATGAGGGGTGAGGAGAAGTCTGGACAGAGGGGTCGCTGTGTATATAATGATATATGAGGGGTGAGGAGAAGTCTGGACAGAGGGGTCGCTGTGTATATAATGATATATGAGGGGTGAGGAGAAGTCTGGACAGAGGTCGCTGTGTATATAATGATATATGAGGGGTGAGGAGAAGTCTGGACAGAGAGGTCGCCGTGTATATAATGATATATGAGAGGTGAGGAGAAGTCTGGACAGAGAGGTCGCCGTGTATATAATGATATATGAGGGGTGAGGAGAAGTCTGGACAGAGAGGTCGCTGTGTATATAATGATATATGAGAGGTGAGGAGAAGTCTGGACAGAGGGGTCGCTGTGTATATAATGATATATGAGGGGTGAGGAGAAGTCTGGACAGAGAGGTCGCTGTGTATATAATGATATATGAGGGGTGAGGAGAAGTCTGGACAGAGAGGTCGCTGTGTATATAATGATATATGAGAGGTGAGGAGAAGTCTGGACAGAGGGGTCGCCGTGTATATAATGATATATGAGAGGTGAGGAGAAGTCTGGACAGAGGGGTCGCCGTGTATATAATGATATATGAGGGGTGAGGAGAAGTCTGGACAGAGGGGTCGCTGTGTATATAATGATATATGAGCGGTGAGGAGAAGTCTGGACAGAGGGGTCGCCGTGTATATAATGATATATGAGAGGTGAGGAGAAGTCTGGACAGAGAGGTCGCCGTGTATATAATGATATATGAGAGGTGAGGAGAAGTCTGGACAGAGGGGTCGCTGTGTATATAATGATATATGAGGGGTGAGGAGAAGTCTGGACAGAGAGGTCGCTGTGTATATAATGATATATGAGAGGTGAGGAGAAGTCTGGACAGAGAGGTCGCTGTGTATATAATGATATATGAGAGGTGAGGAGAAGTCTGGACAGAGAGGTCGCTGTGTATATAATGATATATGAGGGGTGAGGAGAAGTCTGGACAGAGAGGTCGCTGTGTATATAATGATATATGAGGGGTGAGGAGAAGTCTGGACAGAGAGGTCGCCGTGTATATAATGATATATGAGAGGTGAGGAGAAGTCTGGACAGAGGTCGCTGTGTATATAATGATATATGAGAGGTGAGGAGAAGTCTGGACAGAGGGGTCGCTGTGTATATAATGATATATGAGAGGTGAGGAGAAGTCTGGACAGAGAGGTCGCCGTGTATATAATGATATATGAGGGGTGAGGAGAAGTCTGGACAGAGGGGTCGCTGTGTATATAATGATATATGAGAGGTGAGGAGAAGTCTGGACAGAGGGGTCGCTGTGTATATAATGATATATGAGAGGTGAGGAGAAGTCTGGACAGAGAGGTCGCTGTGTATATAATGATATATGAGAGGTGAGGAGAAGTCTGGACAGAGAGGTCGCTGTGTATATAATGATATATGAGGGGTGAGGAGAAGTCTGGACAGAGGGGTCGCCGTGTATATAATGATATATGAGGGGTGAGGAGAAGTCTGGACAGAGGGGCCGCTGTGTATATAATGATATATGAGGGGTGAGGAGAAGTCTGGACAGAGGGGTCGCTGTGTATATAATGATATATGAGAGGTGAGGAGAAGTCTGGACAGAGAGGTCGCTGTGTATATAATGATATATGAGGGGTGAGGAGAAGTCTGGACAGAGAGGTCGCTGTGTATATAATGATATATGAGGGGTGAGGAGAAGTCTGGACAGAGATGTCGCTGTGTATATAATGATATATGAGGGGTGAGGAGAAGTCTGGACAGAGGGGTCGCCGTGTATATAATGATATATGAGAGGTGAGGAGAAGTCTGGACAGAGAGGTCGCTGTGTATATAATGATATATGAGAGGTGAGGAGAAGTCTGGACAGAGAGGTCGCCGTGTATATAATGATATATGAGGGGTGAGGAGAAGTCTGGACAGAGGGGTCGCTGTGTATATAATGATATATGAGAGGTGAGGAGAAGTCTGGACAGAGGGGTCGCTGTGTATATAATGATATATGAGAGGTGAGGAGAAGTCTGGACAGAGAGGTCGCTGTGTATATAATGATATATGAGAGGTGAGGAGAAGTCTGGACAGAGGGGTCGCTGTGTATATAATGATATATGAGGGGTGAGGAGAAGTCTGGACAGAGAGGTCGCTGTGGATATAATGATATATGAGAGGTGAGGAGAAGTCTGGACAGAGGGGTCGCTGTGTATATAATGATATATGAGAGGTGAGGAGAAGTCTGGACAGAGGTCGCTGTGTATATAATGATATATGAGAGGTGAGGAGAAGTCTGGACAGAGGTCGCTGTGTATATAATGATATATGAGAGGTGAGGAGAAGTCTGGACAGAGGGGTCGCTGTGTATATAATGATATATGAGAGGTGAGGAGAAGTCTAGACAGAGGGGTCGCTGTGTATATAATGATATATGAGAGGTGAGGAGAAGTCTGGACAGAGGGGTCGCTGTGTATATAATGATATATGAGAGGTGAGGAGAAGTCTGGACAGAGAGGTCGCTGTGTATATAATGATATATGAGAGGTGAGGAGAAGTCTGGACAGAGAGGTCGCTGTGTATATAATGATATATGAGAGGTGAGGAGAAGTCTGGACAGAGAGGTCGCCGTGTATATAATGATATATGAGAGGTGAGGAGAAGTCTGGACAGAGAGGTCGCTGTGTATATAATGATATATGAGGGGTGAGGAGAAGTCTGGACAGAGGGGTCGCTGTGTATATAATGATATATGAGAGGTGAGGAGAAGTCTGGACAGAGGTCGCTGTGTATATAATGATATATGAGAGGTGAGGAGAAGTCTGGACAGAGGGGTCGCTGTGTATATAATGATATATGAGGGGTGAGGAGAAGTCTGGACAGAGGGGTCGCCGTGTATATAATGATATATGAGAGGTGAGGAGAAGTCTGGACAGAGAGGTCGCCGTGTATATAATGATATATGAGAGGTGAGGAGAAGTCTGGACAGAGGGGTCGCCGTGTATATAATGATATATGAGGGGTGAGGAGAAGTCTGGACAGAGAGGTCGCTGTGTATATAATGATATATGAGAGGTGAGGAGAAGTCTGGACAGAGGGGCCGCTGTGTATATAATGATATATGAGAGGTGAGGAGAAGTCTGGACAGAGGGGTCGCTGTGTATATAATGATATATGAGGGGTGAGGAGAAGTCTGGACAGAGAGGTCGCTGTGTATATAATGATATATGAGGGGTGAGGAGAAGTCTGGACAGAGGGGTCGCTGTGTATATAATGATATATGAGGGGTGAGGAGAAGTCTGGACAGAGGGGTCGCCGTGTATATAATGATATATGAGGGGTGAGGAGAAGTCTGGACAGAGGTCGCTGTGTATATAATGATATATGAGGGGTGAGGAGAAGTCTGGACAGAGAGGTCGCTGTGTATATAATGATATATGAGGGGTGAGGAGAAGTCTGGACAGAGAGGTCGCTGTGTATATAATGATATATGAGAGGTGAGGAGAAGTCTGGACAGAGAGGTCGCTGTGTATATAATGATATATGAGAGGTGAGGAGAAGTCTGGACAGAGAGGTCGCTGTGTATATAATGATATATGAGGGGTGAGGAGAAGTCTGGACAGAGAGGTCGCCGTGTATATAATGATATATGAGAGGTGAGGAGAAGTCTGGACAGAGGTCGCTGTGTATATAATGATATATGAGGGGTGAGGAGAAGTCTGGACAGAGGTCGCTGTGTATATAATGATATATGAGGGGTGAGGAGAAGTCTGGACAGAGAGGTCGCCGTGTATATAATGATATATGAGGGGTGAGGAGAAGTCTGGACAGAGGGGTCGCTGTGTATATAATGATATATGAGAGGTGAGGAGAAGTCTGGACAGAGAGGTCGCTGTGTATATAATGATATATGAGGGGTGAGGAGAAGTCTAGACAGAGAGGTCGCTGTGTATATAATGATATATGAGAGGTGAGGAGAAGTCTGGACAGAGGGGTCGCTGTGTATATAATGATATATGAGGGGTGAGAAGTCTGGACAGAGGGGTCGCTGTGTATATAATGATATATGAGGGGTGAGGAGAAGTCTGGACAGAGAGGTCGCCGTGTATATAATGATATATGAGAGGTGAGGAGAAGTCTGGACAGAGGGGTCGCTGTGTATATAATGATATATGAGAGGTGAGGAGAAGTCTGGACAGAGGGGTCGCTGTGTATATAATGATATATGAGAGGTGAGGAGAAGTCTGGACAGAGGGGTCGCTGTGTATATAATGATATATGAGGGGTGAGAAGTCTGGACAGAGAGGTCGCTGTGTATATAATGATATATGAGGGGTGAGGAGAAGTCTGGACAGAGAGGTCGCCGTGTATATAATGATATATGAGGGGTGAGGAGAAGTCTGGACAGAGAGGTCGCTGTGTATATAATGATATATGAGAGGTGAGGAGAAGTCTGGACAGAGAGGTCGCCGTGTATATAATGATATATGAGGGGTGAGGAGAAGTCTGGACAGAGAGGTCGCTGTGTATATAATGATATATGAGGGGTGAGGAGAAGTCTGGACAGAGAGGTCGCTGTGTATATAATGATATATGAGAGGTGAGGAGAAGTCTGGACAGAGAGGTCGCTGTGTATATAATGATATATGAGGGGTGAGGAGAAGTCTGGACAGAGGGGTCGCTGTGTATATAATGATATATGAGAGGTGAGGAGAAGTCTGGACAGAGAGGTCGCCGTGTATATAATGATATATGAGGGGTGAGGAGAAGTCTGGACAGAGGGGTCGCTGTGTATATAATGATATATGAGAGGTGAGGAGAAGTCTGGACAGAGAGGTCGCTGTGTATATAATGATATATGAGAGGTGAGGAGAAGTCTGGACAGAGAGGTCGCTGTGTATATAATGATATATGAGAGGTGAGGAGAAGTCTGGACAGAGAGGTCGCTGTGTATATAATGATATATGAGGGGTGAGGAGAAGTCTGGACAGAGGTCGCTGTGTATATAATGATATATGAGAGGTGAGGAGAAGTCTGGACAGAGGGGTCGCTGTGTATATAATGATATATGAGGGGTGAGGAGAAGTCTGGACAGAGAGGTCGCTGTGTATATAATGATATATGAGGGGTGAGGAGAAGTCTGGACAGAGGGGTCGCTGTGTATATAATGATATATGAGAGGTGAGGAGAAGTCTGGACAGAGAGGTCGCTGTGTATATAATGATATATGAGGGGTGAGGAGAAGTCTGGACAGAGAGGTCGCTGTGTATATAATGATATATGAGGGGTGAGGAGAAGTCTGGACAGAGAGGTCGCCGTGTATATAATGATATATGAGGGGTGAGGAGAAGTCTGGACAGAGGGGTCGCTGTGTATATAATGATATATGAGAGGTGAGGAGAAGTCTGGACAGAGAGGTCGCTGTGTATATAATGATATATGAGGGGTGAGGAGAAGTCTGGACAGAGAGGTCGCTGTGTATATAATGATATATGAGGGGTGAGGAGAAGTCTGGACAGAGAGGTCGCTGTGTATATAATGATATATGAGGGGTGAGGAGAAGTCTGGACAGAGGGGTCGCTGTGTATATAATGATATATGAGAGGTGAGGAGAAGTCTGGACAGAGAGGTCGCCGTGTATATAATGATATATGAGGGGTGAGGAGAAGTCTGGACAGAGGGGTCGCTGTGTATATAATGATATATGAGAGGTGAGGAGAAGTCTGGACAGAGAGGTCGCTGTGTATATAATGATATATGAGAGGTGAGGAGAAGTCTGGACAGAGAGGTCGCTGTGTATATAATGATATATGAGAGGTGAGGAGAAGTCTGGACAGAGAGGTCGCTGTGTATATAATGATATATGAGGGGTGAGGAGAAGTCTGGACAGAGGGGTCGCTGTGTATATAATGATATATGAGAGGTGAGGAGAAGTCTGGACAGAGGGGTCGCTGTGTATATAATGATATATGAGAGGTGAGGAGAAGTCTGGACAGAGAGGTCGCTGTGTATATAATGATATATGAGAGGTGAGGAGAAGTCTAGACAGAGGGGTCGCTGTGTATATAATGATATATGAGGGGTGAGGAGAAGTCTGGACAGAGAGGTCGCTGTGTATATAATGATATATGAGGGGTGAGGAGAAGTCTGGACAGAGAGGTCGCCGTGTATATAATGATATATGAGGGGTGAGGAGAAGTCTGGACAGAGGGGTCGCTGTGTATATAATGATATATGAGGGGTGAGGAGAAGTCTGGACAGAGAGGTCGCTGTGTATATAATGATATATGAGGGGTGAGGAGAAGTCTGGACAGAGGGGTCGCTGTGTATATAATGATATATGAGAGGTGAGGAGAAGTCTGGACAGAGAGGTCGCTGTGTATATAATGATATATGAGGGGTGAGGAGAAGTCTGGACAGAGAGGTCGCTGTGTATATAATGATATATGAGAGGTGATGAGAAGTCTGGACAGAGAGGTCGCTGTGTATATAATGATATATGAGAGGTGAGGAGAAGTCTGGACAGAGGTCGCTGTGTATATAATGATATATGAGAGGTGAGGAGAAGTCTGGACAGAGAGGTCGCTGTGTATATAATGATATATGAGAGGTGAGGAGAAGTCTGGACAGAGAGGTCGCCGTGTATATAATGATATATGAGAGGTGAGGAGAAGTCTGGACAGAGGGGTCGCTGTGTATATAATGATATATGAGGGGTGAGGAGAAGTCTGGACAGAGGGGTCGCTGTGGATATAATGATATATGAGAGGTGAGGAGAAGTCTGGACAGAGAGGTCGCTGTGTATATAATGATATATGAGGGGTGAGGAGAAGTCTGGACAGAGAGGTCGCCGTGTATATAATGATATATGAGGGGTGAGGAGAAGTCTGGACAGAGGGGTCGCTGTGTATATAATGATATATGAGAGGTGAGGAGAAGTCTGGACAGAGAGGTCGCTGTGTATATAATGATATATGAGAGGTGAGGAGAAGTCTGGACAGAGAGGTCGCTGTGTATATAATGATATATGAGGGGTGAGGAGAAGTCTGGACAGAGAGGTCGCTGTGTATATAATGATATATGAGGGGTGAGGAGAAGTCTGGACAGAGAGGTCGCCGTGTATATAATGATATATGAGGGGTGAGGAGAAGTCTGGACAGAGGGGTCGCTGTGTATATAATGATATATGAGAGGTGAGGAGAAGTCTGGACAGAGAGGTCGCCGTGTATATAATGATATATGAGGGGTGAGGAGAAGTCTGGACAGAGGGGTCGCTGTGTATATAATGATATATGAGAGGTGAGGAGAAGTCTGGACAGAGAGGTCGCCGTGTATATAATGATATATGAGGGGTGAGGAGAAGTCTGGACAGAGGGGTCGCTGTGTATATAATGATATATGAGAGGTGAGGAGAAGTCTGGACAGAGAGGTCGCCGTGTATATAATGATATATGAGGGGTGAGGAGAAGTCTGGACAGAGAGGTCGCTGTGTATATAATGATATATGAGAGGTGAGGAGAAGTCTGGACAGAGAGGTCGCTGTGTATATAATGATATATGAGGGGTGAGGAGAAGTCTGGACAGAGAGGTCGCTGTGTATATAATGATATATGAGGGGTGAGGAGAAGTCTGGACAGAGAGGTCGCCGTGTATATAATGATATATGAGGGGTGAGGAGAAGTCTGGACAGAGGGGTCGCTGTGTATATAATGATATATGAGAGGTGAGGAGAAGTCTGGACAGAGAGGTCGCCGTGTATATAATGATATATGAGGGGTGAGGAGAAGTCTGGACAGAGAGGTCGCCGTGTATATAATGATATATGAGGGGTGAGGAGAAGTCTGGACAGAGAGGTAGCTGTGTATATAATGATATATGAGGGGTGAGGAGAAGTCTGGACAGAGGGGTCGCTGTGTATATAATGATATATGAGAGGTGAGGAGAAGTCTGGACAGAGGGGTCGCTGTGTATATAATGATATATGAGAGGTGAGGAGAAGTCTGGACAGAGAGGTCGCTGTGTATATAATGATATATGAGAGGTGAGGAGAAGTCTGGACAGAGAGGTCGCTGTGTATATAATGATATATGAGGGGTGAGGAGAAGTCTGGACAGAGGGGTCGCTGTGTATATAATGATATATGAGAGGTGAGGAGAAGTCTGGACAGAGGGGTCGCTGTGTATATAATGATATATGAGGGGTGAGGAGAAGTCTGGACAGAGGGGTCGCTGTGTATATAATGATATATGAGGGGTGAGGAGAAGTCTGGACAGAGAGGTCGCTGTGTATATAATGATATATGAGGGGTGAGGAGAAGTCTGGACAGAGAGGTCGCTGTGTATATAATGATATATGAGGGGTGAGGAGAAGTCTGGACAGAGAGGTCGCCGTGTATATAATGATATATGAGGGGTGAGGAGAAGTCTGGACAGAGAGGTCGCTGTGTATATAATGATATGAGAGGTGAGGAGAAGTCTGGACAGAGAGGTCGCTGTGTATATAATGATATATGAGAGGTGAGGAGAAGTCTGGACAGAGAGGTCGCTGTGTATATAATGATATATGAGAGGTGAGGAGAAGTCTGGACAGAGAGGTCGCTGTGTATATAATGATATATGAGAGGTGAGGAGAAGTCTGGACAGAGGGGTCGCTGTGTATATAATGATATATGAGGGGTGAGGAGAAGTCTGGACAGAGGGGTCGCTGTGTATATAATGATATATGAGGGGTGAGGAGAAGTCTGGACAGAGGGGTCGCCGTGTATATAATGATATATGAGAGGTGAGGAGAAGTCTAGACAGAGGGGTCGCTGTGTATATAATGATATATGAGAGGTGAGGAGAAGTCTGGACAGAGAGGTCGCTGTGTATATAATGATATATGAGGGGTGAGGAGAAGTCTGGACAGAGAGGTCGCTGTGTATATAATGATATATGAGAGGTGAGGAGAAGTCTGGACAGAGGGGTCGCTGTGTATATAATGATATATGAGGGGTGAGGAGAAGTCTGGACAGAGGGGTCGCTGTGTATATAATGATATATGAGGGGTGAGGAGAAGTCTGGACAGAGAGGTCGCTGTGTATATAATGATATATGAGAGGTGAGGAGAAGTCTGGACAGAGAGGTCGCTGTGTATATAATGATATATGAGGGGTGAGGAGAAGTCTGGACAGAGAGGTCGCCGTGTATATAATGATATATGAGAGGTGAGGAGAAGTCTGGACAGAGGGGTCGCTGTGTATATAATGATATATGAGAGGTGAGGAGAAGTCTGGACAGAGAGGTCGCTGTGTATATAATGATATATGAGAGGTGAGGAGAAGTCTGGACAGAGGGGTCGCTGTGTATATAATGATATATGAGGGGTGAGGAGAAGTCTGGACAGAGAGGTCGCTGTGTATATAATGATATATGAGAGGTGAGGAGAAGTCTGGACAGAGAGGTCGCTGTGTATATAATGATATATGAGAGGTGAGGAGAAGTCTGGACAGAGGGGTCGCTGTGTATATAATGATATATGAGAGGTGAGGAGAAGTCTGGACAGAGGTCGCTGTGTATATAATGATATATGAGAGGTGAGGAGAAGTCTGGACAGAGGGGTCGCTGTGTATATAATGATATATGAGGGGTGAGGAGAAGTCTGGACAGAGGGGTCGCCGTGTATATAATGATATATGAGGGGTGAGGAGAAGTCTGGACAGAGGGGTCGCTGTGTATATAATGATATATGAGAGGTGAGGAGAAGTCTGGACAGAGAGGTCGCCGTGTATATAATGATATATGAGAGGTGAGGAGAAGTCTGGACAGAGAGGTCGCTGTGTATATAATGATATATGAGGGGTGAGGAGAAGTCTGGACAGAGAGGTCGCTGTGTATATAATGATATATGAGAGGTGAGGAGAAGTCTGGACAGAGAGGTCGCCGTGTATATAATGATATATGAGAGGTGAGGAGAAGTCTGGACAGAGAGGTCGCTGTGTATATAATGATATATGAGAGGTGAGGAGAAGTCTGGACAGAGGTCGCTGTGTATATAATGATATATGAGAGGTGAGGAGAAGTCTGGACAGAGGGGTCGCTGTGTATATAATGATATATGAGAGGTGAGGAGAAGTCTGGACAGAGGGGTCGCTGTGTATATAATGATATATGAGAGGTGAGGAGAAGTCTGGACAGAGGGGTCGCTGTGTATATAATGATATATGAGGGGTGAGGAGAAGTCTGGACAGAGAGGTCGCTGTGTATATAATGATATATGAGGGGTGAGGAGAAGTCTGGACAGAGAGGTCGCTGTGTATATAATGATATATGAGAGGTGAGGAGAAGTCTGGACAGAGGGGTCGCTGTGTATATAATGATATATGAGAGGTGAGGAGGAGTCTGGACAGAGGGGTCGCTGTGTATATAATGATATATGAGAGGTGAGGAGGAGTCTGGACAGAGAGGTCGCTGTGTATATAATGATATATGAGGGGTGAGGAGAAGTCTGGACAGAGGGGTCGCTGTGTATATAATGATATATGAGGGGTGAGGAGAAGTCTGGACAGAGGGGTCGCCGTGTATATAATGATATATGAGAGGTGAGGAGAAGTCTAGACAGAGGGGTCGCTGTGTATATAATGATATATGAGAGGTGAGGAGAAGTCTGGACAGAGAGGTCGCTGTGTATATAATGATATATGAGAGGTGAGGAGAAGTCTGGACAGAGGGGTCGCTGTGTATATAATGATATATGAGGGGTGAGGAGAAGTCTGGACAGAGAGGTCGCTGTGTATATAATGATATATGAGAGGTGAGGAGAAGTCTGGACAGAGAGGTCGCTGTGTATATAATGATATATGAGAGGTGAGGAGAAGTCTGGACAGAGGGGTCGCTGTGTATATAATGATATATGAGAGGTGAGGAGAAGTCTGGACAGAGGTCGCTGTGTATATAATGATATATGAGAGGTGAGGAGAAGTCTGGACAGAGGGGTCGCCGTGTATATAATGATATATGAGGGGTGAGGAGAAGTCTGGACAGAGGGGTCGCTGTGTATATAATGATATATGAGAGGTGAGGAGAAGTCTGGACAGAGAGGTCGCCGTGTATATAATGATATATGAGAGGTGAGGAGAAGTCTGGACAGAGAGGTCGCTGTGTATATAATGATATATGAGGGGTGAGGAGAAGTCTGGACAGAGAGGTCGCTGTGTATATAATGATATATGAGAGGTGAGGAGAAGTCTGGACAGAGAGGTCGCTGTGTATATAATGATATATGAGAGGTGAGGAGAAGTCTGGACAGAGAGGTCGCTGTGTATATAATGATATATGAGAGGTGAGGAGAAGTCTGGACAGAGGTCGCTGTGTATATAATGATATATGAGAGGTGAGGAGAAGTCTGGACAGAGGGGTCGCTGTGTATATAATGATATATGAGAGGTGAGGAGAAGTCTGGACAGAGGGGTCGCTGTGTATATAATGATATATGAGAGGTGAGGAGAAGTCTGGACAGAGGGGTCGCTGTGTATATAATGATATATGAGGGGTGAGGAGAAGTCTGGACAGAGGGGTCGCCGTGTATATAATGATATATGAGGGGTGAGGAGAAGTCTGGACAGAGAGGTCGCTGTGTATATAATGATATATGAGGGGTGAGGAGAAGTCTGGACAGAGAGGTCGCTGTGTATATAATGATATATGAGAGGTGAGGAGAAGTCTGGACAGAGGGGTCGCCGTGTATATAATGATATATGAGAGGTGAGGAGAAGTCTGGACAGAGGGGTCGCCGTGTATATAATGATATATGAGGGGTGAGGAGAAGTCTGGACAGAGGGGCCGCTGTGTATATAATGATATATGAGAGGTGAGGAGAAGTCTAGACAGAGAGGTCGCTGTGTATATAATGATATATGAGAGGTGAGGAGAAGTCTGGACAGAGAGGTCGCTGTGTATATAATGATATATGAGAGGTGAGGAGAAGTCTGGACAGAGGGGCCGCTGTGTATATAATGATATATGAGAGGTGAGGAGAAGTCTGGACAGAGAGGTCGCTGTGTATATAATGATATATGAGAGGTGAGGAGAAGTCTGGACAGAGAGGTCGCTGTGTATATAATGATATATGAGAGGTGAGGAGAAGTCTAGACAGAGAGGTCGCTGTGTATATAATGATATATGAGAGGTGAGGAGAAGTCTGGACAGAGAGGTCGCCGTGTATATAATGATATATGAGGGGTGAGGAGAAGTCTGGACAGAGAGGTCGCCGTGTATATAATGATATATGAGGGGTGAGGAGAAGTCTGGACAGAGGGGTCGCTGTGTATATAATGATATATGAGGGGTGAGGAGAAGTCTGGACAGAGAGGTCGCCGTGTATATAATGATATATGAGAGGTGAGGAGAAGTCTGGACAGAGAGGTCGCCGTGTATATAATGATATATGAGAGGTGAGGAGAAGTCTGGACAGAGGGGTCGCTGTGTATATAATGATATATGAGGGGTGAGGAGAAGTCTGGACAGAGAGGTCGCCGTGTATATAATGATATATGAGAGGTGAGGAGAAGTCTGGACAGAGAGGTCGCTGTGTATATAATGATATATGAGGGGTGAGGAGAAGTCTGGACAGAGGGGTCGCCGTGTATATAATGATATATGAGGGGTGAGGAGAAGTCTGGACAGAGGGGTCGCTGTGTATATAATGATATATGAGGGGTGAGGAGAAGTCTGGACAGAGAGGTCGCTGTGTATATAATGATATATGAGAGGTGAGGAGAAGTCTGGACAGAGGGGTCGCTGTGTATATAATGATATATGAGGGGTGAGGAGAAGTCTGGACAGAGAGGTCGCTGTGTATATAATGATATATGAGAGGTGAGGAGAAGTCTGGACAGAGAGGTCGCTGTGTATATAATGATATATGAGGGGTGAGGAGAAGTCTGGACAGAGGGGTCGCCGTGTATATAATGATATATGAGAGGTGAGGAGAAGTCTGGACAGAGAGGTCGCTGTGTATATAATGATATATGAGGGGTGAGGAGAAGTCTGGACAGAGAGGTCGCTGTGTATATAATGATATATGAGAGGTGAGGAGAAGCCTGGACAGAGGGGCCGCTGTGGATTTAGTGTTTTTGGACTTTGCAAAGGCATTTGACACTGTCCCCCATAGACGTCTAATGGGTAAATTACGGACTATAGGTTTAGAAAATATAGTTTGTAATTGGATTGAGAATTGGCTCAAGGACGTATCCAGAGGGTTGTGGTCAATGATTCCTTCTCTGAATGGTCCCCGGTTATAAGTGGTGTACCCCAGGGTTCAGTGCTGGGACCACTATTATTCAACTTATTTATTAATGATATAGAGGAAGGGATTAATAGCACTATTTCTATTTTTGCAGATGACACCAAGCTATGTAATATAGTTCAGACTATGGAAGATGTTCATGAATTACAGGCAGATTTAAACAAACTAAGTGTTTGGGCGTCCACTTGGCAAATGAAGTTTAATGTAGATAAATGTAAAGTTATGCATCTGGGTAGCAACAACCTGCAGCATCATATGTCCTAGGGGGCGCTACACTGGGAGTAATAATCTGCAGCATCATATGTCCTAGGGGAGCTACACTGGGGGTAATAATCTGCAGCATCATATGTCCTAGGGGGCGCTACACTGGGGGAGTCACTTGTAGAGAAGGATCTGGGTGTAATAACCTGCAGCATCATATGTCCTAGGGGGCGCTACACTGGGAGTAATAATCTGCAGCATCATATGTCCTAGGGGGAGCTACACTGGGAGTAATAATCTGCAGCATCATATGTCCTAGGGGAGCTACACTGGGAGTAATAATCTGCAGCATCATATGTCCTAGGGGGCGCTACACTGGGGGAGTCACTTGTTGAGAAGGATCTGGGTGTACTTGTAAATCATAAACTCAATAACAGCATGCAGTGTCAATCAGCTGCTTCAAAGGCCAGCAGGATATTGTCGTGTATTAGAGAGGCCTGGACTCGCGGGACAGAGATGTAATATTACCACTTTACAAAGCATTAGTGAGGCCCCATCTAGAATATGCAGTTCAGTTCTGGGCTCCAGTTCATAGAAAGGATGCCCTGGAGTTGGAAAAAATACAAAGAAGAGCAACGAAGCTAATTAGGGGCATGGAGAATTTAAGTTATGAGGAAAGATTGAAAGAATTAAACCTATTTAGCCTTGAAAAAAGACGACTAAGGGGGGACATGATTAACTTATATAAATATATTAATGGCACATACAAAAAATATGGTCAAATCCTGTTCCTTGTAAAACCCCCTCAAAAAACAAGGGGGCACTCCCTCCGTCTGGAGAAAAAAAGGTTCAAGCTGCAGAGGCGACAAGGCTTCTTTACAGTAAGAACGGTGAATTTATGGAATAGCCACCGCAGGAGCCGTCACAGCAGGGACAGTAGACACCGCAGGAGCCGTCACAGCAGGGACAGGAGACACCGCAGGAGCCGTCACAGCAGGGACAGGAGACACCGCAGGAGCCGTCACAGCAGGGACAGGAGACACCGCAGGAGCCGTCACAGCAGGGACAGGAGACACCGCAGGAGCCGTCACAGCAGGGACATGAGACGCCGCAGGAGCTGGTCACAGCAGGGACAGTAGACACCGCAGGAGCCGTCACAGCAGGGACAGGAGACACCGCAGGAGCCGTCACAGCAGGGACAGGAGACACCGCAGGAGCCGTCACAGCAGGGACAGGAGACACCGCAGGAGCCGGTCACAGCAGGGACAGGAGACACCGCAGGAGCCGTCACAGCAGGGACAGTAGACACCGCAGGAGCTGGTCACAGCAGGGACAGGAGACACCGCAGGAGCTGGTCACAGCAGGGACAGGAGACACCGCAGGAGCCGTCACAGCAGGGACAGTAGACACCGCAGGAGCCGTCACAGCAGGGACAGGAGACACCGCAGGAGCCGTCACAGCAGGGACAGGAGACACCGCAGGAGCCGTCACAGCAGGGACAGTAGACACCGCAGGAGCCGTCACAGCAGGGACAGGAGACACCGCAGGAGCTGGTCACAGCAGGGACAGTAGATGGCTTTAAAAAAGGGTTAGATAATTTCCTAGAACAAAAAAATATTAGCTCCTATGTGTAGAAATGTTTCCTTCCCTTTTCCCTTCCCTTGGTTGGACTTGATGGACATGTGTCTTTTTTCAGCCGTACTAACTATGTAACTATATAATATACACGCACTGCACCCCTATATATATATAATATACACGCACTGCACCCCTATATATATAATATACACACACTGCACCCCTATATATATATTATACACGCACTGCACCCCTATATATATATATAATATACACACACTGCACCCCTATATATATAATATATATATATATATAATATACACGCACTGCACCCCTATATATATATATAATATACACACACTGCACCCCTATATATATATAAAATATACACGCACTGCACCCCTATATATATAATATACACACACTGCACCCCTATATATATAATATACACACACTGCACCCCTATATATATATAATATACACACACTGCACCCCTATATATATATATAATATACACACACTGCACCCCTATATATATATAATATACACACACTGCACCCCTATATATATAATATACACACACTGCACCCCTATATATATATAATATACACACACTGCACCCTATATATATATAATATACACACACTGCACCCCTATATATATAATATACACACTGCACCCCTATATATATAATATACACACACTGCACCCCTATATATATAATATACACACTGCACCCCTATATATATAATATACGCACTGCACCCCTATATATATAATATACACACACTGCACCCCTATATATATATATATAATATACACACACTGCACCCCTATATATATAATATACACACACTGCACCCCTATATATATATATATAATATACACACACTGCACCCCTATATATATATATAATATACACACACTGCACCCCTATATATATAATATACACACACTGCACCCCTATATATAATATACACACACTGCACCCCTATATATATATATATATATATAATATACACACACTGCACCCCTATATATATAATATACACGCACTGCACCCCTATATATATATAATATACACACACTGCACCCCTATATATATATATAATATACACGCACTGCACCCCTGTATATATATAATATACACACACTGCACCCCTATATATATATATATATATATATAATATACACACACTGCACCCCTATATATATATATATATAATATACACACACTGCACCCCTATATATATATATATATATATATATATAATATACATGCACTGCACCCCTATATATATAATATACACACACTGCACCCCTATATATATATATATATAATATACACGCACTGCACCCCTATATATATAATATACACGCACTGCACCCCTATATATATATAATATACACACACTGCACCCCTATATAGATATAATATACACACACTGCACCCCTATATAGATATAATATACACACACTGCACCCCTATATATATAATATACACGCACTGCACCCCTGTGTATATATATAATATACACACTGCACCCCTATATATATATATATATATATATATAAAATATACACACTGCACCCTATATATATATATAATATACACGCAACTGCACCCCTATATATATAATACACACACACTGCACCCCTGTATATATAATATACACACACTGCACCCCTATATATATAATATATACACACTGCACCCCTATATATATATATAATATACACACACTGCACCCCTATATATATATAATATACACACACTGCACCCCTATATATATATAATATACACACACTGCACCCCTATATATATATATAATATACACACACTGCACCCCTATATATATATATATATATATATATATATATATATATAATATACACGCACTGCACCCCTATATATATATAATATACACGCACTGCACCCCTGTATATATATAATATACACACACTGCACCCCTATATATATATATATATAATATATACACACACTGCACCCCTATATATATATATAATATACACACACTGCACCCCTATATATATATATATATAATATACATGCACTGCACCCCTATATATATAATATACACGCACTGCACCCCTATATATATATAATATACACACACTGCACCCCTATATATATATAATATACACACACTGCACCCCTATATATATATAATATACACACACTGCACCCCTATATATATATATATAATATACACACACTGCACCCCTATATAGATATAATATACACACACTGCACCCCTATATATATATTATACACGCACTGCACCCCTGTATATATATAATATACACACTGCACCCCTATATATATATATAATATACACGCACTGCACCCCTATATATAATATACACACACTGCACCCCTATATATATATAATATACACGCACTGCACCCCTATATATATAATATATTACACACTGCACCCCTATATATATATATATATATATATATAATATACACACACTGCACCCCTAAATATAGAATATACACGCACTGCACCCCTATATATATATATAATATACACACACTGCACCCCTATATATATATATATATATATATATATATATATATAATATACACACACTGCACCCCTATATATATATATATAATATACACGCACTGCACCCCTATATATATATATATATATATAATATACACACACTGCACCCCTATATATATATAAATATACACGCACTGCACCCCTATATATATATATATATATATACACGCACTGCACCCCTATATGTGTATATATATATATATATAATATACACGCACTGCACCCCTATATATATATATATATATATATATATATATATATAATATACACACACTGCACCCCTATATATATATATATAATATACACGCACTGCACCCCTATATATATATATATATATATATATAATATACACACACTGCACCCCTATATATATATAATATATATATATATATATATATATAATATACACACACTGCACCCCTATATATATATATATAATATACACGCACTGCACCCTATATATATATATATATATATAATATACACACACTGCACCCCTATATATATATAAAATATACACGCACTGCACCCCTATATATATATATATATATTATACACGCACTGCACCCCTATATGTGTATATATATATATATATATTATACACGCACTGCACCCCTATATATATATATAATATACACACACTGCACCCCTATATATATAATATACACACACTGCACCCCTATATATATAATATACACACACTGCACCCCTATATATATAATATACACACACTGCACCCCTATATATATATATATATATTATACACACACTGCACCCCTATATATATATATAATATACACACACTGCACCCCTATATATATATATAATATACACACACTGCACCCCTATATATATAATATACACACACTGCACCCCTATATATATAATATACACACACTGCACCCCTATATATATATATATATATACACACACTGCACCCCTATATATATATATATATATATTATACACACACTGCACCCCTATATATATATAATATATTACACACTGCACCCCAGACATGACCGACAACCTCTGTTGACCCCATCATGTACCTCACACATAATGGACAGCGCATTGGGTTAATGTGTGAGGTACATGATGGGGTTAATTACTATTACTGTGCGGCACGTGGAGGATGATTACATTGCGAAACGTTTTTATTTTATATTTTTTTGGCGCTATAATCGTGTTGTTGCGGCCGCTGCGATTCTGAGAATATTTCGTATATTGAGACTTTTATTTTAATAATGTGTCTGTTCTTTACATTCGGTTACAAGTTTCCGCTATCTGTAGGGGGGGGGGGTCTGACTGCTGGGACCCCCACCGTTAACAAGGACGGTGGTCTCGAGCCCCTCGCTTTAACCAAGGAGCAGGTCTCATGCGCCGCGCCATTCATTCTCTATAGGAGCGCCAGAGAAAGCCGAGTCGTGCGTTCAGCTATTTCCGGCGCTGCCATAGAGAATGAAAGGCTCGAGACCCCCGTCCTCGTAAATACTGGGGGTCCCGACTATCTCACACCGACTGATCAGC
Source organism: Rhinoderma darwinii (assembly GCF_050947455.1). NCBI lineage: Eukaryota > Metazoa > Chordata > Amphibia > Anura > Rhinodermatidae > Rhinoderma > Rhinoderma darwinii. Next base: position 45,237 of record NW_027463989.1, read on the forward strand.
AAGTTACCTCTTACCCTACGGATAGGGCGTAACTTGTTGTAACTGGAACACCCCTATACACTGATAGTAATGCACGCACGCACGCACGCACGCACGCACGCACACACACACGTTCTGTATATATATCTATACACTGATAGTAATGTACCAGTATATACACGCACACACGTATACTGCACCCCCAGACATGATGTACATTGCGGTGACGTCCTCTCTTCCAGGTGAAGTAATGGACGTTATCCGCAGAGAGGGCCGGAGAATGACCGCAGCTCAGCCGTCGGAGACCACAGTGGGGAACATGGTGCGGCGCGTGCTGAAGCTGATCCGTGAAGAATACAGCAGGTGAGGCAGAACTGTAGGGACCGGAGTCCTTCCCTTTTCAATGGCAGTCTTTGCCCACCTCCCCTCCCCCTCTGCACCTAGTGTAACACTGGCCATTCATGTATGAAACGCTCTGTCTGCGGAGGGCGTTCTGGACAATGACACCAAACACATCCTGCTCCATCTGTAGTTTGGCCTTTTATTGATGGGAAACGGATCTGTGATTAACAACGTTACAAGCCGGCATCCGACCATGAATAAAAAACCCGACACGACCGATGCACTGTGCGCAGGTATCAGGTGTCTGTCACGAGAAGTCCGCAGCGTGAGACGGCTTTAGTGTCTGCGCTCCTGACTCCTGTGCTCTGTGCAGGCTCCGCGGGTGCAGCGAGGAGAACGATCAGCAGGAATCTCTCCACAAGCTGGTGACCGCCGAGGGACTTCATGACGACTTCCACACCCCGCTGCCGCTGCTGAAGGCCAACGTGATCGAGGCGGTGAATGAGCTGCTGATTTGAGCTGGGTAATTATTTGCGGCAGCGGCTGGATCGTGGCTCCCGTGGCCGCTGATGTGGTCCATTCCCACGCTGCGGTTCAGGTGCGTGCTTTACTGCGACTGCATTGAAAAACGCACCAGATCTCTGAAAATTCATGTGGTTTTTGGATTCATTTTTCAAAAATGCTGCTCTCCCTGCGCCTCAGCGTGCGGCTGGTCCCTGCGGGTGTAATCACAGGCGGCGGGTGTAATCACAGGCGGGGGATGATCTATTGCGTTCATACCGGGCTGGTTCTTCGGTAGTTGTCGGGATTTCTGTTCAATTCAGACGAGTTAGAAGGTCGCAGATATTTCTGCAGCAAGTGCCACGTGTGATTATACCCTCAGCCCCGTGGCTGCGGGTGGCGCATAAGGTCCCGATGGTTCTGCGGGTGGCGCACAATGTCCTCTGTATTACGACGTCCGGTGGATCAGCCTCCGTTTTCTGGTGGATTTGTCTGTGAATAAATGTTGTCCTCCCGGTTGCCGCTCCGCACGAGGCCTCCGGCTGGAGAGGTTTCGGACACATTGGCGCTCGCCTTCTGTACTGACTCTGTATTGTTTCTGGACAGAGGGCACGACGGACAATATCGCAGCTCAGGCCAAAGAGCACATTCACTCCAATGAGGTGATCATGACAATCGGGGGCTCACGGACCGTACAACTCTTCTGGAAGCGGCCGCCCAGAAGCGCAAGTTCACGTCATTGTGGCAGAGTGCGCCCCCTTCTGCAGGTAACTGTCACTTCACGTGGGACCTGCATCGGGGAGGGCTGCTAATCTTGACTGAGTTCTTGTACTTCCAGGGCCATGATATGGCGGTCAGCTTATCCCGGGCAGGAATAGAGACCACGGTGATCACAGACGCCGCCATCTTTGCGGTCATGTCGCGTGTGAATAAGGTGGGTGATGGAGGAAGTGGCTCCCAGCTCGTCTGTGTCTCCTGGATTGGTGGACTCTGATGTGTTGTGTTCCTTTACAGGTCATCATCGGAACAAAGACCATCCTGGCCAACGGCTCGCTGCGGGCGGTCTCCGGGACGCACACACTGGCCCTGGCCGCGAAGCATCACTCCACGCCGCTCATCGTGTGCGCCCCCATGTTTAAGCTGTCCCCGCAGGTACCGGCCCCGTGTCCCCCTGTGTGGTGCAGCGCCGGGGCAGGGCAAGTCTCTGATCCACCAGGTTTCTCTCTCTCCGCAGTTTCCTAATGAAGAAGACTCTTTCCACAAGTTTGTGTCTCCGCAGGAAATCCTTCCGTTCTCCGAGGGTGAGTAGATTTGGGGTGACGTCTGTGCGGCGGGAGTAGATTTGGGGTGACGTCTGTGCGGGGTTGTATGTACAGTCTCATTTTTCCCGGCAGGGGAGATTCTGGCGGAGGTCAGCGCGCACTGCCCCATATTCGATTATGTTCCGGCGGAGCTCATCACGCTCTTCATATCTAACATCGGAGGGAACGCGCCGTCTTATATCTACCGGCTGATGAGTGAGCTCTACCATCCCGCTGACCACGACCTGTGACCGCACAATAAACACATGACGCGCTGCACCACCACTGTCTCCGCTCTGTTTACACCGCTTCATGGCTGCCGCTCCGTGTACAGTCCTTCTCATACAGCTGCCAGGTTCGGTGCCGTTGTCTCAGACGTCTCAGGTTTCAGTGGTGGAGGAACCTGGAGAGAGAGAGTTATTAGGAAATGTGAACACCCCCGGCTTCCCCCCTCGTTGGTACAGACCGGGTCACTATGTAGGGTACTCACCTCAGGATCCATGTGCTGCAGGTCTGCGAGGGGCAGGATTGACGGGCGGCCGTGCGCACACTGGAACGGTAGAGAACACTGAGCCAGAGAGGCCATCAGACGGGAGCACTCGTCCCCAGTCAGGGGGTGGTTAAACTTCACAGCCCCTGTCATTATAGGAAACGTTCAGACGCTGCCCCCACGCTATACACAAAGCCCTGATCTCGTGGAGCTAAGGGAGGTCTATAGACACCAGTCACCCAGCTGTGATAGCAGGACTAGTCACATGAGAAACTGCCAGCTTCAGCGTGATGGGGGGGGGGGGGGGGAAGAAGCCCTGCGTGGCTGGAACGGTGATGGAGGGGGCTCTGTGGGCTGGTGGGCGATGGAGGGGGCTCTGTGCGGCTGGTGTGGCGATGGAGGGGGCTCTGTGCGGCTGGTGTGGCGATGGAGGGGGCTCTGTGCGGCTGGTGTGGCGATGGAGGGGGCTCTGTGCGGCTGGTGTGGCGATGGAGGGGGCTCTGTGCGGCTGGTGTGGCGATGGAGGGGGCTCTGTGCGGCTGGTGTGGCGATGGAGGGGGCTCTGTGCGGCTGGTGTGGCGATGGAGGGGGCTCTGTGCGGCTGGTGCAGGGCCACTTCATCAAAAAGAAGAAAAATAAATCACACGTTTTTGTGCACAATGTGACACTTTTCCCCCAGAATATTTTGCAAGTTCCATAATAAATCTCTCCCAATATATTACAGCCGGGAAATCTCCCTACACGGAGTCTGTAGCAAACGTGGTGCCGATAGTCACAGAGGGGGGGGTCACAGCGGGGTCAAAAAGTGAACCCAGAAATGATCGGCCTCAACGCTCCATTGTGGGTAAAATATTGAAGGTTTTCTAAAACACTTCTCAGTGAGATCCTCCCGGAAAACAAAGCTCCTGATCAGCATGAGATGAGGGACCTGTCCTGTCGCACTATGGAGCCTCTACTGTAAGAGCAGTCACACTATGGAGCCTCTACTGTAAGAGCAGTCACACTATGGAACCTCTACTGTAAGATCGGTCACACTATGGAACCTCTACTGTAAGAGCAGTCACACTATGGAACCTCTACTGTAAGAGCAGTCAAACTATGGAGCCTCTACTGTAAGAGCGGTCACACTATGGAGCCTCTACTGTAAGAGCAGTCACACTATGGAACCTCTGCTGTAAGAGCAGTCACACTATGGAACCTCTACTGTAAGAGCAGTCACACTATGGAGCCTCTACTGTAAGAGCAGTCACACTATGGAACCTCTACTGTAAGAGCGGTCACACTATGGAGCCTCTACTGTAAGAGAGGTCACACTATGGAGCCTCTACTGTAAGAGCAGTCACACTATGGAGCCTCTACTGTAAGAGCAGTCACACTATGGAACCTCTACTGTAAGAGCAGTCACACTATGGAGCCTCTACTGTAAGATCAGTCACACTATGGAACCTCTACTGTAAGATCAGTCACACTATGGAACCTCTACTGTAAGAGCAGTCACACTATGGAACCTCTACTGTAAGAGCAGTCACACTATGGAGCCTCTACTGTAAGATCAGTCACACTATGGAACCTCTACTGTAAGATCAGTCACACTATGGAACCTCTACTGTAAGAGCAGTCACACTATGGAACCTCTACTGTAAGAGCAGTCACACTATGGAACCTCTACTGTAAGAGCAGTCACACTATGGAGCCTCTACTGTAAGAGCAGTCACACTATGGAACCTCTACTGTAAGAGCAGTCACACTATGGAGCCTCTACTGTAAGATCAGTCACACTATGGAACCTCTACTGTAAGATCAGTCACACTATGGAACCTCTACTGTAAGAGCAGTCACACTATGGAACCTCTACTGTAAGAGCAGTCACACTATGGAGCCTCTACTGTAAGATCAGTCACACTATGGAACCTCTACTGTAAGATCAGTCACACTATGGAACCTCTACTGTAAGAGCAGTCACACTATGGAACCTCTACTGTAAGAGCAGTCACACTATGGAGCCTCTACTGTAAGATCAGTCACACTATGGAACCTCTACTGTAAGAGCAGTCACACTATGGAGCCTCTACTGTAAGATCAGTCACACTATGGAACCTCTACTGTAAGATCAGTCACACTATGGAACCTCTACTGTAAGATCAGTCACACTATGGAGCCTCTACTGTAAGATCAGTCACACTATGGAACCTCTACTGTAAGATCAGTCACACTATGGATCCTCTACTGTAAGAGCAGTCACACTATGGAGCCTCTACTGTAAGAGCAGTCACACTATGGAGCCTCTACTGTAAGAGCAGTCACACTATGGAACCTCTACTGTAAGAGCAGTCACACTATGGAACCTCTACTGTAAGATCAGTCACACTATGGAACCTCTACTGTAAGAGCAGTCACACTATGGAACCTCTACTGTAAGAGCAGTCACACTATGGAACCTCTACTGTAAGAGCAGTCACACTATGGAACCTCTACTGTAAGAGCAGTCACACTATGGAGCCTCTACTGTAAGATCAGTCACACTATGGAACCTCTACTGTAAGATCAGTCACACTATGTACCCTCTACTGTAAGAGCAGTCACACTATGGAACCTCTACTGTAAGAGCAGTCACACTATGGAACCTCTACTGTAAGAGCAGTCACACTATGGAACCTCTACTGTAAGAGCAGTCACACTATGGAACCTCTACTGTAAGAGCAGTCACACTATGGAGCCTCTACTGTAAGAGCAGTCACACTATGGAACCTCTACTGTAAGAGCAGTCACACTATGGAGCCTCTACTGTAAGATCAGTCACACTATGGAACCTCTACTGTAAGATCAGTCACACTATGGAACCTCTACTGTAAGAGCAGTCACACTATGGAACCTCTACTGTAAGAGCAGTCACACTATGGAGCCTCTACTGTAAGATCAGTCACACTATGGAACCTCTACTGTAAGAGCAGTCACACTATGGAGCCTCTACTGTAAGATCAGTCACACTATGGAACCTCTACTGTAAGATCAGTCACACTATGGATCCTCTACTGTAAGAGCAGTCACACTATGGAGCCTCTACTGTAAGAGCAGTCACACTATGGAGCCTCTACTGTAAGAGCAGTCACACTATGGAACCTCTACTGTAAGAGCAGTCACACTATGGAGCCTCTACTGTAAGATCAGTCACACTATGGAACCTCTACTGTAAGATCAGTCACACTATGGAACCTCTACTGTAAGAGCAGTCACACTATGGAACCTCTACTGTAAGAGCAGTCACACTATGGAACCTCTACTGTAAGAGCAGTCACACTATGGAGCCTCTACTGTAAGAGCAGTCACACTATGGAACCTCTACTGTAAGAGCAGTCACACTATGGAGCCTCTACTGTAAGATCAGTCACACTATGGAACCTCTACTGTAAGATCAGTCACACTATGGAACCTCTACTGTAAGAGCAGTCACACTATGGAACCTCTACTGTAAGAGCAGTCACACTATGGAACCTCTACTGTAAGAGCAGTCACACTATGGAGCCTCTACTGTAAGAGCAGTCACACTATGGAACCTCTACTGTAAGATCAGTCACACTATGGATCCTCTACTGTAAGAGCAGTCACACTATGGAGCCTCTACTGTAAGAGCAGTCACACTATGGAGCCTCTACTGTAAGAGCAGTCACACTATGGAACCTCTACTGTAAGAGCAGTCACACTATGGAGCCTCTACTGTAAGATCAGTCACACTATGGAACCTCTACTGTAAGATCAGTCACACTATGGAACCTCTACTGTAAGAGCAGTCACACTATGGAACCTCTACTGTAAGAGCAGTCACACTATGGAGCCTCTACTGTAAGATCAGTCACACTATGGAACCTCTACTGTAAGATCAGTCACACTATGGATCCTCTACTGTAAGAGCAGTCACACTATGGAGCCTCTACTGTAAGAGCAGTCACACTATGGAACCTCTACTGTAAGATCAGTCACACTATGGATCCTCTACTGTAAGAGCAGTCACACTATGGAACCTCTACTGTAAGAGCAGTCACACTATGGAACCTCTACTGTAAGAGCAGTCACACTATGGAGCCTCTACTGTAAGAGCAGTCACACTATGGAACCTCTACTGTAAGAGCAGTCACACTATGGAGCCTCTACTGTAAGATCAGTCACACTATGGAACCTCTACTGTAAGATCAGTCACACTATGGAACCTCTACTGTAAGAGCAGTCACACTATGGAACCTCTACTGTAAGAGCAGTCACACTATGGAGCCTCTACTGTAAGAGCAGTCACACTATGGAACCTCTACTGTAAGATCAGTCACACTATGGATCCTCTACTGTAAGAGCAGTCACACTATGGAGCCTCTACTGTAAGAGCAGTCACACTATGGAACCTCTACTGTAAGATCAGTCACACTATGGATCCTCTACTGTAAGAGCAGTCACACTATGGAGCCTCTACTGTAAGAGCAGTCACACTATGGAACCTCTACTGTAAGAGCAGTCACACTATGGAGCCTCTACTGTAAGAGCAGTCACACTATGGAGCCTCTACTGTAAGATCAGTCACACTATGGAACCTCTACTGTAAGATCAGTCACACTATGGAACCTCTACTGTAAGATCAGTCACACTATGGAGCCTCTACTGTAAGAGCAGTCACACTATGGAGCCTCTACTGTAAGATCGGTCACACTATGGAACCTCTACTGTAAGATCAGTCACACTATGGAACCTCTACTGTAAGAGCGGTCACACTATGGAACCTCTACTGTAAGATCAGTCACACTATGGAGCCTCTACTGTAAGAGCAGTCACACTATGGAGCCTCTACTGTAAGATCAGTCACACTATGGAACCTCTACTGTAAGAGCAGTCACACTATGGAACCTCTACTGTAAGAGCAGTCACACTATGGAGCCTCTACTGTAAGAGCAGTCACACTATGGAACCTCTACTGTAAGAGCAGTCACACTATGGAGCCTCTACTGTAAGACCAGTCACACTATGGAACCTCTACTGTAAGATCAGTCACACTATGGAGCCTCTACTGTAAGATCAGTCACACTATGGAACCTCTACTGTAAGAGCAGTCACACTATGGAACCTCTACTGTAAGAGCAGTCACACTATGGATCCTCTACTGTAAGATCAGTCACACTATGGAACCTCTACTGTAAGAGCAGTCACACTATGGAGCCTCTACTGTAAGATCAGTCACACTATGGAACCTCTACTGTAAGAGCAGTCACACTATGGAACCTCTACTGTAAGAGCGGTCACACTATGGAACCTCTACTGTAAGAGCGGTCACACTATGGAGCCTCTACTGTAAGAGCAGTCACACTATGGAGCCTCTACTGTAAGAGCAGTCACACTATGGAGCCTCTACTGTAAGATCAGTCACACTATGGAACCTCTACTGTAAGATCAGTCACACTATGGAACCTCTACTGTAAGAGCAGTCACACTATGGAACCTCTACTGTAAGAGCAGTCACACTATGGATCCTCTACTGTAAGATCAGTCACACTATGGATCCTCTACTGTAAGAGCAGTCACACTATGGAGCCTCTACTGTAAGAGCAGTCACACTATGGATCCTCTACTGTAAGATCAGTCACACTATGGAACCTCTACTGTAAGAGCAGTCACACTATGGATCCTCTACTGTAAGAGCAGTCACACTATGGAGCCTCTACTGTAAGAGCAGTCACACTATGGAACCTCTACTGTAAGATCAGTCACACTATGGATCCTCTACTGTAAGAGCAGTCACACTATGGAGCCTCTACTGTAAGAGCAGTCACACTATGGAACCTCTACTGTAAGATCAGTCACACTATGGATCCTCTACTGTAAGAGCAGTCACACTATGGAACCTCTACTGTAAGAGCAGTCACACTATGGAGCCTCTACTGTAAGAGCAGTCACACTATGGAGCCTCTACTGTAAGAGCAGTCACACTATGGAACCTCTACTGTAAGAGCAGTCACACTATGGAGCCTCTACTGTAAGAGCAGTCACACTATGGAGCCTCTACTGTAAGATCAGTCACACTATGGAACCTCTACTGTAAGATCAGTCACACTATGGAACCTCTACTGTAAGATCAGTCACACTATGGAGCCTCTACTGTAAGAGCAGTCACACTATGGAGCCTCTACTGTAAGATCGGTCACACTATGGAACCTCTACTGTAAGATCGGTCACACTATGGAACCTCTACTGTAAGAGCGGTCACACTATGGAACCTCTACTGTAAGATCAGTCACACTATGGAGCCTCTACTGTAAGAGCAGTCACACTATGGAGCCTCTACTGTAAGATCAGTCACACTATGGAGCCTCTACTGTAAGATCAGTCACACTATGGAACCTCTACTGTAAGATCAGTCACACTATGGATCCTCTACTGTAAGAGCAGTCACACTATGGAACCTCTACTGTAAGAGCAGTCACACTATGGAGCCTCTACTGTAAGAGCAGTCACACTATGGAACCTCTACTGTAAGATCAGTCACACTATGGAACCTCTACTGTAAGAGCAGTCACACTATGGAACCTCTACTGTAAGATCGGTCACACTATGGAGCCTCTACTGTAAGAACGGTCACACTATGGAGCCTCTACTGTAAGAGCGGTCACACTATGGAGCCTCTACTGTAAGAGCGGTCACACTATGGAACCTCTACTGTAAGATCGGTCACACTATGGAGCCTCTACTGTAAGATCGGTCACACTATGGAGCCTCTACTGTAAGAACGGTCACACTATGGAACCTCTACTGTAAGATCGGTCACACTATGGAACCTCTACTGTAAGATCGGTCACACTATGGAACCTCTACTGTAAGAGCAGTCACACTATGGATCCTCTACTGTAAGATCAGTCACACTATGGAACCTCTACTGTAAGAGCAGTCACACTATGGAGCCTCTACTGTAAGAGCAGTCACACTATGGAACCTCTACTGTAAGATCAGTCACACTATGGAGCCTCTACTGTAAGAGCGGTCACACTATGGAACCTCTACTGTAAGAGCGGTCACACTATGGAACCTCTACTGTAAGAGCGGTCACACTATGGAGCCTCTACTGTAAGAGCAGTCACACTATGGAGCCTCTACTGTAAGAGCAGTCACACTATGGAGCCTCTACTGTAAGAGCAGTCACACTATGGAACCTCTACTGTAAGAACAGTCACACTATGGAGCCTCTACTGTAAGAGCAGTCACACTATGGAACCTCTACTGTAAGATCAGTCACACTATGGAACCTCTACTGTAAGAGCAGTCACACTATGGAACCTCTACTGTAAGAGCAGTCACACTATGGAGCCTCTACTGTAAGAACGGTCACACTATGGAGCCTCTACTGTAAGAGCGGTCACACTATGGACCCTCTACTGTAAGAGCAGTCACACTATGGACCCTCTACTGTAAGATCGGTCACACTATGGAGCCTCTACTGTAAGACCAGTCACACTATGGAACCTCTACTGTAAGAGCGGTCACACTATGGAACCTCTACTGTAAGATCAGTCACACTATGGAGCCTCTACTGTAAGAGCAGTCACACTATGGAGCCTCTACTGTAAGATCAGTCACACTATGGAACCTCTACTGTAAGAGCAGTCACACTATGGAACCTCTACTGTAAGAGCAGTCACACTATGGAGCCTCTACTGTAAGAGCAGTCACACTATGGAACCTCTACTGTAAGATCAGTCACACTATGGATCCTCTACTGTAAGAGCAGTCACACTATGGAGCCTCTACTGTAAGAGCAGTCACACTATGGAACCTCTACTGTAAGATCAGTCACACTATGGATCCTCTACTGTAAGAGCAGTCACACTATGGAACCTCTACTGTAAGAGCAGTCACACTATGGAGCCTCTACTGTAAGATCAGTCACACTATGGAACCTCTACTGTAAGAGCAGTCACACTATGGAGCCTCTACTGTAAGAGCGGTCACACTATGGAACCTCTACTGTAAGATCAGTCACACTATGGAGCCTCTACTGTAAGATCAGTCACACTATGGAGCCTCTACTGTAAGAACGGTCACACTATGGAACCTCTACTGTAAGATCGGTCACACTATGGAACCTCTACTGTAAGATCGGTCACACTATGGAACCTCTACTGTAAGAGCAGTCACACTATGGATCCTCTACTGTAAGATCAGTCACACTATGGAACCTCTACTGTAAGAGCAGTCACACTATGGAGCCTCTACTGTAAGAGCAGTCACACTATGGAACCTCTACTGTAAGATCAGTCACACTATGGAGCCTCTACTGTAAGAGCGGTCACACTATGGAACCTCTACTGTAAGAGCGGTCACACTATGGAACCTCTACTGTAAGAGCGGTCACACTATGGAACCTCTACTGTAAGAGCTGTCACACTATGGAGCCTCTACTATAAGAGCAGTCACACTATGGAGCCTCTACTGTAAGATCAGTCACACTATGGAACCTCTACTGTAAGATCAGTCACACTATGTAACCTCTACTGTAAGAGCAGTCACACTATGGAACCTCTACTGTAAGAGCGGTCACACTATGGAGCCTCTACTGTAAGAGCAGTCACACTATGGAACCTCTACTGTAAGAGCAGTCACACTATGGAACCTCTACTGTAAGAGCGGTCACACTATGGAGCCTCTACTGTAAGAGCAGTCACACTATGGAACCTCTACTGTAAGAGCAGTCACACTATGGAACCTCTACTGTAAGAGCGGTCACACTATGGAGCCTCTACTGTAAGATCAGTCACACTATGGAGCCTCTACTGTAAGAGCAGTCACACTATGGAACCTCTACTGTAAGAACGGTCACACTATGGAGCCTCTACTGTAAGAGCAGTCACACTATGGAACCTCTACAGTAAGAGCAGTCACACTATGGAGCCTCTACTGTAAGATCAGTCACACTATGGAGCCTCTACTGTAAGAGCAGTCACACTATGGAGCCTCTACTGTAAGAGCAGTCACACTATGGAGCCTCTACTGTAAGAGCAGTCACACTATGGAGCCTCTACTGTAAGATCAGTCACACTATGGAACCTCTACTGTAAGAGCGGTCACACTATGGAACCTCTACTGTAAGAGCAGTCACACTATGGAGCCTCTACTGTAAGACCAGTCACACTATGGAACCTCTACTGTAAGATCAGTCACACTATGGAGCCTCTACTGTAAGATCAGTCACACTATGGAACCTCTACTGTAAGAGCAGTCACACTATGGAACCTCTACTGTAAGAGCAGTCACACTATGGAGCCTCTACTGTAAGATCAGTCACACTATGGAACCTCTACTGTAAGAGCAGTCACACTATGGAACCTCTACTGTAAGAGCAGTCACACTATGGAGCCTCTACTGTAAGATCAGTCACACTATGGAACCTCTACTGTAAGATCAGTCACACTATGGAACCTCTACTGTAAGAGCAGTCACACTATGGAACCTCTACTGTTTGATGTCTTTCTTGATAAATAGGAGATTACAGGTCATGAGTACTAGATTCTGGAGATGGGATGTTGATTCAGGGATTTATTCTGATTACCGTGTTTGGAGTCGGAGAGGAATTTCCTTATATGAGGCAATTGGCATAAACCTCATGGGGGTTTTACCTTCCGGTGGATCAACAGGGTGGGATACAGGTCGGACGTGACGGACCTATTTATTTTTTAACCTTATTAACTTTGCAACAAGCTGGGGACTATGATAAACCTCCCTGGAAAAGAATCGATATTCTCACCATGGCAGGCCTGTGATGCCAGCACCTTGAGGACGGTTCCTGGTACAGCCCTGTGTCCTGCACCCGGCACCTGCAACAACTAATAATCAACAATCAAACTACTTGCCCCCAGACAAACTGGTAGCCCCCACATGCCAACCCTAAGACTGTATTCCAGGGGTTCCCTAACATTTCCCCTAATTAGGAGACACCTGTCATCAAAATAAGAAGAGTAATAATGTTCCTGTTCAATCCTTCTCCTGCCCCCGTTGTGTTGGGTCACTACTTGTCACTGGGGGCTGTAGTGATTGGATAACGCAGCCCCGTGAGATATAAGCAGTATGGCTAGAACACCACTGAGGCCTAGGGCCTGTTCACACTGTGGTTGAGGCGCGGTTAAAACTGCATTCAAAAAAATGTTTTTCGCCGCAGTTGTGTTCTTTACTGCATCGAAAAATGCATCAAATTGCGGTAAACCGCACGCTGTTTTTGGATGCGGTATTAACCGCAGCTGAATCGCAATGTCTGAATAGACCCTAAGAGTCCACATGTGGGGAGGGGCTGGAAGCATTGGAGCTTTAAGGATTTTTAGTATTCTATTTATGCAGGTTTCTGTTAGAGGAAATATCAGATTTTTAGACTACCCCTTTAAACGCCAGAAGGGGGTCACTTATTTCCCAACCTCCCTGACAGAAATGGAAGCCCCGGGATTAGCCTGTGCTCCGCTCGATCTCACCTGCACTTGTTCCTGCAGATATTCCTGGAGAAGAGAAAAGGTGTGAGATGTGCAGTCAGTGACCGCGTCCCCCGTCCCCCCCGTGCCCCAATCATAGCCGTGATTAATCACCTCCACCATTCTCCGCACCACCGGCGTCCTCCCTCGCTGCATTTCATTGGCTTCTCTCTCCACAAAACACAAAGGAATCTCACTGACCAGAACACGGGGGCTTCCAGGGTCCGGGAATGACAGCGACAGACCAACTCTCCGCAGTGTTCCTGCTCGTGTCCTGCAGGAGGAGAAGGACCTGTCATGGAGGAGCGGTACACGCGTCCGCGACACCGCCGGACACACAAATTACCTCAGAAGGCGATATTCTTCCTCTGACACATGAACCTCTAGAGCTGGATCCACCACCGAAACCTTCAAACTTCTCTCACAAGTTTCGGACGAGGCCTCAAAAGAGTCTGTTGGACAAGTGACAAAGTCGTGTGACGGTAGAATCGGCGGTCGGCCATCTTGTTACCGGCTTGTATCTACCTGCAATAAGCTGCTCCAGGCGCACCCGCTCGTGTGCCGCATGCTGGTCCACCAATACCAAGAGATTGCCACCTGCACACGAGAGAAGCAGATGAAACGGGAGCCGGGGATAGACCATGAAGCAGAAAACACGGGAGCCGGGTATAGACCATGAAGCAGATGACACGGGGGAGCCGGGGTATAGACCATGAAGCAGATGACACGGGAGCCGGGGATAGACCATGAAGCAGATGACACGGGAGCCGGGGATAGACCATGAAGCAGATGACACGGGAGCCGGGGATAGACCATGAAGCAGATGACACGGGAGCCGGGGATAGACCATGAAGCAGATGACACGGGAGGCGGGGATAGACCATGAAGCAGATGACACGGGAGCCGGGGATAGACCATGAAGCAGATGACACGGGAGGCGGGGATAGACCATGAAGCAGATGACACGGGAGCCGGGGATAGACCATGAAGCAGAAAACACGGGAGCCGGGGATAGACCATGAAGCAGATGACACGGGGGAGCCGGGGTATAGACCATGAAGCAGATGACACGGGAGCCGGGGATAGACCATGAAGCAGATGACACGGGAGCCGGGGATAGACCATGAAGCAGATGACACGGGAGCCCGGGATAGACCATGAAGCAGATGACACGGGAGCCGGGGATAGACCATGAAGCAGAAGACACGGGAGCCGGGGATAGACCATGAAGCAGAAAACACGGGAGCCGGGGATAGACCATGAAGCAGATGACACGGGGGAGCCGGGGTATAGACCATGAAGCAGATGACACGGGAGCCGGGGATAGACCATGAAGCAGATGACACGGGAGCCCGGGATAGACCATGAAGCAGATGACACGGGAGCCGGGGATAGACCATGAAGCAGAAGACACGGGGAGCCGGGGATAGACCATGAAGCAGATAACACGGGAGCCGGGGATAGACCATGAAGCAGAAAACACGGGAGCCGGGGATAGACCATGAAGCAGATGACACGGGGAGCCGGGGTATAGACCATGAAGCAGAAGACATGGGGAGCCGGGGATAGACCATGAAGCAGATAACACGGGAGCCGGGGATAAACCATGAAGTAGATGACACGGGAGCCGGGGATAGACCATGAAGCAGAAGACACGGGGAGCCGGGGATAGACCATGAAGCAGATGACACGGGAGCCGGGGATAAACCATGAAGTAGATGACACGGGAGCCGGGGATAGACCATGAAGAAGATGACACGGGGAGCCGGGGTATAGCCCATGAAGCAGAAGACACGGGGAGCCGGGGATAGACCGTGAAGCAGATAACACGGGAGCTGGGGATAAACCAAGAAGTAGATGACACGGGAGCCGGGGATAGACCATGAAGCAGATGACACGGGAGCCGGGGATAGACCATGAAGCAGAAGACACGGAGAGCCGGGGATAGACCATGAAGCAGATGACACGGGAGTCGGGGATAGACCATGAAGCAGAAGACACGGAGAGCCGGGGATAGACCATGAAGCAGAAGACACGGGGAGCCGGGGATAGACCATGAAGCAGATAACACGGGAGCCGGGGATAAACCATGAAGCAGATGACACGGGAGCCGGGGATAGACCATGAAGCAGATGACACGGGAGCCGGGGATAGACCATGAAGCAGAAAACACGGGAGCCGGGGATAGACCATGAAGCAGATGACACGGGGAGCCGGGGTATAGACCATGAAGCAGAAGACACGGGAGCCGGGGATAGACCATGAAGCAGATGACACGGGGAGCCGGGGTATAGACCATGAAGCAGAAGACATGGGGAGCCGGGGATAAACCATGAAGCAGATAACACGGGAGTCGGGGATAGACCATGAAGCAGAAAACACGGGAGCCGGGGATAGACCATGAAGAAGATGACACGGGGAGCCGGGGTATAGACCATGAAGCAGAAGACATGGGGAGCCGGGGATAGACCATGAAGCAGATAACACGGGAGCCGGGGATAAACCATGAAGTAGATGACACGGGAGCCGGGGATAGACCATGAAGCAGAAGACACGGGGAGCCGGGGATAGACCATGAAGCAGATGACACGGGAGCCGGGGATAAACCATGAAGTAGATGACACGGGAGCCGGGGATAGACCATGAAGAAGATGACACGGGGAGCCGGGGTATAGCCCATGAAGCAGAAGACACGGGGAGCCGGGGATAGACCATGAAGCAGATAACACGGGAGCTGGGGATAAACCAAGAAGTAGATGACACGGGAGCCGGGGATAGACCATGAAGCAGATGACACGGGAGCCGGGGATAGACCATGAAGCAGAAGACACGGAGAGCCGGGGATAGACCATGAAGCAGATGACACGGGAGCCGGGGATAGACCATGAAGCAGAAAACACGGGAGCCGGGGATAGACCATGAAGCAGATGACACGGGGGAGCCGGGGTATAGACCATGAAGCAGATGACACGGGAGCCGGGGATAGACCATGAAGCAGATGACACGGGAGCCCGGGATAGACCATGAAGCAGATGACACGGGAGCCGGGGATAGACCATGAAGCAGAAGACACGGGAGCCGGGGATAGACCATGAAGCAGAAAACACGGGAGCCGGGGATAGACCATGAAGCAGATGACACGGGGGAGCCGGGGTATAGACCATGAAGCAGATGACACGGGAGCCGGGGATAGACCATGAAGCAGATGACACGGGAGCCCGGGATAGACCATGAAGCAGATGACACGGGAGCCGGGGATAGACCATGAAGCAGAAGACACGGGGAGCCGGGGATAGACCATGAAGCAGATAACACGGGAGCCGGGGATAGACCATGAAGCAGAAAACACGGGAGCCGGGGATAGACCATGAAGCAGATGACACGGGGAGCCGGGGTATAGACCATGAAGCAGACGACATGGGGAGCCGGGGATAGACCATGAAGCAGATAACACGGGAGCCGGGGATAAACCATGAAGTAGATGACACGGGAGCCGGGGATAGACCATGAAGCAGAAGACACGGGGAGCCGGGGATAGACCATGAAGCAGATGACACGGGAGCCGGGGATAAACCATGAAGTAGATGACACGGGAGCCGGGGATAGACCATGAAGAAGATGACACGGGGAGCCGGGGTATAGCCCATGAAGCAGAAGACACGGGGAGCCGGGGATAGACCATGAAGCAGATAACACGGGAGCTGGGGATAAACCAAGAAGTAGATGACACGGGAGCCGGGGATAGACCATGAAGCAGATGACACGGGAGCCGGGGATAGACCATGAAGCAGAAGACACGGAGAGCCGGGGATAGACCATGAAGCAGATGACACGGGAGTCGGGGATAGACCATGAAGCAGAAGACACGGAGAGCCGGGGATAGACCATGAAGCAGAAGACACGGGGAGCCGGGGATAGACCATGAAGCAGATAACACGGGAGCCGGGGATAAACCATGAAGCAGATGACACGGGAGCCGGGGATAGACCATGAAGCAGATGACACGGGGGAGCCGGGGATAGACCATGAAGCAGAAGACACGGAGAGCCGGGGATAGACCATGAAGCAGAAGACACGGGGAGCCGGGGATAGACCATGAAGCAGATAACACGGGAGCCGGGGATAAACCATGAAGTAGATGACACGGGAGCCGGGGATAGACCAGGAAACAGATGACACGGGGAGCCGGGGATAGACCATGAAGCAGAAAACACGGGGACCGGGGATTGACCATGAAGCAGATGACACGGGAGCCGGGGATAGATCATGAAGCAGAGGACACGGGAGCCGGGGATAGACCATGAAGCAGAAGACACGGGAGCCGGGGATAGACCATGAAGCAGATAACACGGGAGCCGGGGATAGACCATGAAGCAGATGACACGGGAGCCGGGGATAGACCATGAAGCAGATGACACGGGAGCCGGGGATAGACCATGAAGCAGATGACACGTGAGCCGGGGATAGACCATGAAGCAGATGACACGGGAGCCGGGGATAGACCATGAAGCGGATGACACCGGAGCCGAGGATAGACCATGAAGCAGAGGACATGGGAGCCGGGGATAGACCATGAAGCAGAGGACACGGGAGCCGGGGATAGACCATGAAGCAGAGCCAGCAAATCCTGAACGATGAGGAGACGAGATCCAGCAGAAAACGCCGCTTCTCCTCATTGCACCCCTCACCCAGTCGGGGGATCATTCAAGCATCTCTCCATATATATGTGACTTTTTCCTGTATTTACCTGAAGCGGTCGTCTGTCCGGCCTCTGAACTCATCAGACAAGCTATGAACTTACTGTCCACCTGCTGCAGCACCTGTGAACAGAGGACGGACACTCCGAGTAGCTGAATCCGACATATTCCCCACTGAGCAGACGGTGCCATACAGAAACCCGTGCCCTGTCTTACCAGTCAGGGGGGTGAAGATTAACCCCTTCATGTAATGGCGCTTGAGTGCAGCCGCTTAGCGCTGATTGCCAGTTCACAACACATAAGGGTAAGACCGCACAGAGCGGCACTGACCCGGCTGTTTGGCGCGGCGGTCTTAAAGCCTGTTAACGGCCCTTTATCTGCACAATCATGCAGCCATAACGGGTGTATTAAATAATGATGCCTCACCCTGAGGGTTATATCAGGGGTTCAGAAACTTGTTGGGAGGGGCTGTCCACATTTTGATGGGGTATATGACATATTTTATGTTTTTCACGGTGCACAGTTGTACCCACCACCACACAGTCTCATAACTTGTCTCTGACCCCCCACCAGTATCTCGTGCCTCCTTACCTTCATGCTGTGGACCATTTCCTTGGTAAAGCGATAAGAATACAGAATGTTGTAGATCTTCACTGAAAGAGTGTCCGAATGTTCCCTGCTCACATCCACAGCAAGCTAAGAAGCGGAGAATGGAGTCAGTAAGAGTCTAAGGAGTAGAGGGGCTGCCGTAATCTCTACATCATCATATTATAGACCCCACACAGACGTGTACAGAATCAGACCCGGCACAGCGTGGAGTCTAGAATGTGGCACAGACGTGTACAGAATCAGACCCGACACAGCGTGGAGTCTAGAATGTGGCACAGACGTGTACAGAATCAGACCCGACACAGCGTGGAGTCTAGAATGTGGCACAGACGTGTACAGAATCAGACCCGGCACAGCGTGGAGTCTAGAATGTGGCACAGACGTGTACAGAATCAGACCCGGCACAGCGTGGAGTCTAGAATGTGGCACAGACGTGTACAGAATCAGACCCGACACAGCGTGGAGTCTAGAATGTGGCACAGACGTGTACAGAATCAGACCCGACACAGCGTGGAGTCTAGAATGTGGCACAGACGTGTACAGAATCAGACCCGGCACAGCGTGGAGTCTAGAATGTGGCACAGACGTGTACAGAATCAGACCCGACACAGCGTGGAGTCTAGAATGTGGCACAGACGTGTACAGAATCAGACCCGACACAGCGTGGAGTCTAGAATGTGGCACAGACGTGTACAGAATCAGACCCGGCACAGCGTGGAGTCTAGAATGTGGCACAGACGTGTACAGAATCAGACCCGGCACAGCGTGGAGTCTAGAATGTGGCACAGACGTGTACAGAATCAGACCCGACACAGCGTGGAGTCTAGAATGTGGCACAGACGTGTACAGAATCAGACCCGACACAGCGTGGAGTCTAGAATGTGGCACAGACGTGTACAGAATCAGACCCGGCACAGCGTGGAGTCTAGAATGTGGCACAGACGTGTACAGAATCAGACCCGGCACAGCGTGGAGTCTAGAATGTGGCACAGACGTGTACAGAATCAGACCCGGCACAGCGTGGAGTCTAGAATGTGGCACAGACGTGTACAGAATCAGACCCGGCACAGCGTGGAGTCTAGAATGTGGCACAGACGTGTACAGAATCAGACCCGGCACAGCGTGGAGTCTAGAATGTGGCACAGACGTGTACAGAATCAGACCCGGCACAGCGTGGAGTCTAGAATGTGGCACAGACGTGTACAGAATCAGACCCGGCACAGCGTGGAGTCTAGAATGTGGCACAGAAGTGTACAGAATCAGACCCGGCACAGCGTGGAGTCTAGAATGTGGCACAGACGTGTACAGAATCAGACCCGCCACAGCGTGGAGTCTAGAATGTGGCACAGACGTGTACAGAATCAGACCCGCCACAGCGTGGAGTCTAGAATGTGGCACAGACGTGTACAGAATCAGACCCGACACAGCGTGGAGTCTAGAATGTGGCACAGACGTGTACAGAATCAGACCCGGCACAGCGTGGCGTCTAGAATGTGGCACAAACGTTACAGAATCAGACCCGGCACAGCGTGGAGTCTAGAATGTGGCAGAGACGTGTACAGAATCAGACCCGACACAGCGTGGAGTCTAGAATGTGGCACAGACGTGTACAGAATCAGACCCGGCACAGCGTGGAGTCTAGAATGTGGCACAGACGTGTACAGAATCAGACCCGGCACAGCGTGGAGTCTAGAATGTGGCACAGACGTGTACAGAATCAGACCCGGCACAGCGTGGAGTCTAGAATGTGGCACAGACGTGTACAGAATCAGACCCGGCACAGCGTGGAGTCTAGAATGTGGCACAGACGTGTACAGAATCAGACCCGGCACAGCGTGGAGTCTAGAATGTGGCACAGACGTGTACAGAATCAGACCCGGCACAGCGTGGCGTCTAGAATGTGGCACAAACGTTACAGAATCAGACCCGGCACAGCGTGGAGTCTAGAATGGGGCAGAGACGTGTACAGAATCAGACCCGACACAGCGTGGAGTCTAGAATGTGGCACAGACGTGTACAGAATCAGACCCGACACAGCGTGGAGTCTAGAATGTGGCACAGAAGTGTATAGAATCAGACCCGGCACAGCGTGGAGTCTAGAATGTGGCACAGACGTGTACAGAATCAGACCCGGCACAGCGTGGAGTCTAGAATGTGGCACAGACGTGTACAGAATCAGACCCGACACAGCGTGGAGTCTAGA
This sequence comes from Rhinoderma darwinii, assembly GCF_050947455.1. Lineage (NCBI taxonomy): Eukaryota > Metazoa > Chordata > Amphibia > Anura > Rhinodermatidae > Rhinoderma > Rhinoderma darwinii. Next base: position 65,840 of record NW_027463989.1, read on the forward strand.
ATGTGGCAGAGACGTGTACAGAATCAGACCCGGCACAGCGTGGAGTCTAGAATGTGGCAGAGACGTGTACAGAATCAGACCCGGCACAGCGTGGAGTCTAGAATGTGGCACAGACGTGTACAGAATCAGACCCGGCACAGCGTGGAGTCTAGAATGTGGCACAGACGTGTACAGAATCAGACCCGGCACAGCGTGGAGTCTAGAATGTGGCACAGACGTGTACAGAATCAGACCCGGCACAGCGTGGAGTCTAGAATGTGGCACAGACGTGTACAGAATCAGACCCGCCACAGCATGGAGTCTAGAATGTGGTACCGGATGATCTACAGCAATGACAGGTCATAGAAGTATCTGCAGAATATGGGAACAGCAGAGCTCCTGATAGCACAGGCTGTACCATGTGTAGTAGAATTATGCCACTCTGGCCGTGACCGTACATTACTACAGGATGGTTGGCACTCACCGAAGGATGGCGCACATACACCGGGTTCTTCCATTTCGTGTACATTGAGGACAGAGCGCCATCATCTGTAGAAGAAAAGATATTTACTACACAGCCGATCAGACTGGAGAAGCAGAATGGCCATTGTTACCTGTCGGTGGAGCGGGGTCTCCCTCATCACGAGGCCTGGGCAGGAACGGTAAAAGGGTCGGACTCTTAAAAGGATGACATGCGTACTGGAAACCTAGAACAATGAGAGCAGCGATAATTCCAGGGGAACATCTCAACCCTGTGACATCACTCGGCAGATATTGGGGTGGAGCGTGCGCCGCATTCACAGCTTTGGTTTTGGTTCAGGTTATTTTTGCTTCTCTTCCATACATACCGTTACTGCAGACCACATTCACGGACATGTTGGAGAGGTCCTTGGTGCAGGCAGCTGTCTTGTCCCTGGAGGGGGCGCTATAACTGCTGAGTCCAGTGGCTGTATTAATGAAGACATTTTTGCCTAGAGACTCTTCATAGCATTGCAGCCATTGATGGGACATGGATCCATTTGGAGAATTGTCAGACATTTGGGCACCTTCATTCAGTGGCGCTTGCTGCTCGCAGGGTGATCGCCTGGCGCCGTCCTCACAGATATTGCTCTGGGTGGCGGTTGTGTGGATCACTCCACGGCTCGTGACAGGACATGAAGCCTCCTCCATGTTGTTCTTTAACCGGCACAGTTTCGTGGTCAATGACAGAGTAGATTGTGGGTGAGGGGATTCTCCTTGTTTGGAGTCCACATAATGGTCTGACAGCTTCGGATCACCACTCGGGTGTGCGGTCCCCTGTGCTGGGGTCATATATGGGATGCTTGCTGAGTGACAGGCGCCCCCAGGATGGTTTACAGCCATACTTTCACTCTTAGTGGGGCTTTTGGGGAGTTGGGGTTCCCGGCACTCTTTGCCCACAAGGCAACTCTTTCCATAGTGTCTTCTGAACTTGTCCAGGCTTCCCCGGCTCCCGGGTCCACGCAGCTGAATGTGTGTGGGCTCCGGGCCACGGCTGCACTTCTCACTGCTCACCTCTTTACTTGTGTTGTTTGCAGATATCGGAGTGATCTTACAAGCGGCCGATTTCCAGATGCTCATCCCTAGGGGATCTGATCCAGTACTTGGACTTCTAGGGTTTTGGGGTACACTAGAGGTGGTTCCCTCATTCATTGCTCCAGCAGAGGACAGAGCCCAGGAGACCACTGCTGTCTGTGGTATTTTGCCAGGAGGAGTGAGGAGGCTTTCTTCCTGACCCTCTGGTAACTCCTGCTGGTCACATACTTCCCTGTTGTTATGTGACCCTACTACCAGTGGAGACCCCGCTACTGTCACTTCCCTGCCCCTGAGTACACACTTGGATGTCAGGTTAGCTGAATGAGAGGTTTCTTCTATCCCTCCACGGGAATCCTGGGGGGGCACCGGCTCGTCACCCCCCTCACATTGAAGCTCATTACATGATAAATTATAGTTATGTTTTTGGCTAAATTCAGCGATGTCGTCTTTCGATGGCTCTAAAAACAGGTTCTCCCTCTTCAGAAAAGTCTTCAGCCCCCGCTCCACGCACAGCATGACGGAGTCCCAGTCCTGGAATTCTATGAACGTTTTATCCGGCTGGAAGGAAATGTCGTAGTGAGATCCGGGACAGTGAATGTTCAGCATGAAGATGCCGTGGAGATCAGCGGCGGCGCGGGGTCGGCCGGGGCTGCTCCTCCACCTGCACACCGAGCTCTCCTTCCGGATGATAAAGTCCATCAGTTTGTGTAACTTGGTCTTCAGTACTAATCGGCTGTTGACGTACAAGAACTGCATGGTCCTGTTGTAGTGGCCCTCACGGCTGATGAGCCCGTCCATTGTGACCCCGCGCTGTGTGTGCTGCACCTCGCGGAGCCCCTGACATCTGGACACACCATAGATCTGGCAAAACCGAGAACGCGGGTCCTTGGTTTTTGGTAACTGGAGAAGCACAGAATGGACAGCGTCATTTCTTAAAGAGAAAGAGACTGACGGCTTCACTAAAGACACGGCCTCCACCCTCTGACGGATCCTCTCCAGCTCCAGAACGGGCTGCAGACATTTTCTGCGGACAGGCAGGTTGTAGAACAGGTTGTAGAGAGTGACGGTGGTCCCTGCGCTCGGCCGGGGACTTTCTGCCTCCAGCACATCCAGCGCTTTCCCATTCTGGAAGAGTCTGATGAAGGTTTGACTTGTATCTTTGTGCTTGGAGGAGATTTCTACCACACTGGAGGCGTCCACCATGCTCGCCAACGCTTCCCCCCGAAAGCCGGAAAACCTCAAGTTCTCTAGGTCTGTTGCAGAGTGACATTTGCTTGTACAATACCTCAGCCCCACGCGCTCCATGTCCTCAGGGCCCAGGCCGCAGCCATTGTCCACTACCTGAACTTTGAAAATTTCCAAGTCAACACGAACCGCAACGCAGGTAGCCTGAGCATCGGCAGCGTTCAGAAGGAGCTCCTCCACACACTGAGCCACGGAAGTAACCGCCACGCCCGACCGCAAACGACACCGCACGTCTTCTCCCAAGACTCGAATCATTCAGATGATGTGGGAATGAAAGGGACAATCGACTTTCATCAGAGCTCAGGACGTCGCAGCTGTAAAACGAAGAGTCAATACCGTTATAATAAGAAGATACAGACGGAGATCACAACTTTCCACTAATAGAAGCAGCAAATATATCTACAGAGACAGCTATTACTACTGACAACCTGCCTGTATACCATGTGTGAGAGGTTGTCACAGCCCCGCCCCCTGTTACTGACAACCAGCCTGTATATCATGTGAGAGGTTGTCACAGCCCTGCCCCCTGTTACTGACAACCAGCTAGTATATCATGTGAGAGGTTGTCACAGCCCCGCCCCCTGTTACTGACATCACTGATATATAATATAATTACATGTGATCAGACATGAGATCCACACATCTTATATACAGTCACAGCTATTCATCTATTACTACTGACAACCAGCCTGTATATCATGTGTGAGAGGTTGTCACAGCCCCGCCCCCTGTTACTGACAACCAGCCTGTATATCATGTGAGAGGTTGTCACAGCCCCGCCCCCTGTTACTGACATCACTGATATATAATATAATTACACTGTGATCAGACATGAGATCCACACATCTTATATACAGTAACAGCTATTCATCTATTACTACTGACAACCAGCCTGTATATCATGTGTGAGAGGTTGTCACAGCCCCGCCCCCTGTTACTGATGACGTCACTGATATATAATATAATTACACTGTGATCAGACATAAGATCCACACATCTTATATACAGTCACAGCTACTCATCTATTACTACTGACAACCAGCCTGTATATCATGTGTGAGAGGTTGTCACAGCCCCGCCCCCTGTTACTGATGACGTCACTGATATATAATATAATTACACTGTGATCAGACATAAGATCCACACATCTTATATACAGTCACAGCTATTCATCTATTACTACTGACAACCAGCCTGTATATCATGTGTGAGAGGTTGTCACAGCCCCGCCCCCTGTTACTGATGACGTCACTGATATATAATATAATTACACTGTGATCAGACATAAGATCCACACATCTTATATACAGTCACAGCTATTCATCTATTACTACTGACAACCAGCCTGTATATCATGTGTGAGAGGTTGTCACAGCCCCGCCCCCTGTTACTGACATCACTGTTATAGAATATAATTACACTGTGATCAGACATGAGATCCACACATCTTATATACAGTGACAGCTATTCATCTATTACTACTGACAACCAGCCTGTATATCATGTGTGAGAGGTTGTCACAGCCCCGCCCCCTGTTACTGACATCACTGATATATAATATAATTACACTGTGATCAGACATGAGATCCACACATCTTATATACAGTGACAGCTATTCATCTATTACTACTGACAACCAGCCTGTATATCATGTGTGAGAGGTTGTCACAGCCCCGCCCCCTGTTACTGACATCACTGATATATAATATAATTACACTGTGATCAGACATGAGATCCACACACCTTATATACAGTAACAGCTATTCATCTATTACTACTGACAACCAGCCTGTATATCATGTGTGAGAGGTTGTCACAGCTCCGCCCCCTGTTACTGACATCACTGATATATAATATAATTACACTGTGATCAGACATGAGATCCACACATCTTATATACAGTAACAGCTATTCATCTATTACTACTGACAACCAGCCTGTATATCATGTGTGAGAGGTTGTCACAGCCCCGCCCCCTGTTACTGACATCACTGATAAATAATATAATTACATGTGATCAGACATGAGATCCACACATCTTATATACAGTGACAGCTATTCATCTATTACTACTGACAACCAGCCTGTATATCATGTGTGAGAGGTTGTCACAGCTCCGCCCCCTGTTACTGACATCACCGATATATAATATAATTACACTGTGATCAGACATGAGATCCACACATCTTATATACAGTAACAGCTATTCATCTATTACTACTAACAACCAGCCTGTATATCATGTGTGAGAGGTTGTCACAGCCCCGCCCCCTGTTACTGACATCACTGATATATAATATAGTTACATTGTGATCAGACATGAGATCCACACATCTTATATACAGTAACAGCTATTCATCTATTACTACTGACAACCAGCCTGTAAACCATGTGTGAGAGGTTGTCACAGCCCCGCCCCCTGTTACTGACATCACTGATATATAATATAGTTACATTGTGATCAGACATGAGATCCACACATCTTATATACAGTAACAGCTATTCATCTATTACTACTGACAACCAGCCTGTATATCATGTGTGAGAGGTTGTCACAGCCCCGCCCCCTGTTACTGATGACATCACTGATATATAATATAATTACATTGTGATCAGACATGAGATCCACACATCTTATATACAGTAACAGCTATTCATCTATTGCTACTGACAACCAGCCTGTATATCATGTGTGAGAGGTTGTCACAGCCCCGCCCCCTGTTACTGACATCACTGATATATAATATAATTACATTGTGATCAGACATGAGATCCACACATCTTATATACAGTCACAGCTAGTCATCTATTACTACTGACAACCAGCCTGCATATCATGTGTGAGAGGTTGTCACAGCCCCGCCCCGTTACTGACATCACTGATATATAATATAATTACACTGTGATCAGACATGAGATCCACACATCTTATATACAGAAACAGCTATTCATCTATTACTACTGACAACCAGCCTGTATACCATGAGTGAGAGGTTGTCACAGCCCCGCCCCCTGTTACTGACATCACTGATATATAATATAATTACACTGTGATCAGACATGAGATCCACACATCTTATATACAGTAACAGCTATTCATCTATTGCTACTGACAACCAGCCTGTATATCATGTGTGAGAGGTTGTCACAGCCCCGCCCCCTGTTAATGACATCACTGATATATAATATAATTACATTGTGATCAGACATGAGATCCACACATCTTATATACAGTAACAGCTATTCATCTATTACTACTGACAACCAGCCTGTATATCATGTGTGAGAGGTTGTCACAGCCCCGCCCCCTGTTACTGACATCACTGATATATAATATAATTACATGTGATCAGACATGAGATCCACACATCTTATATACAGTCACAGCTATTCATCTATTACTACTGACAACCAGCCTGTATATCATGTGTGAGAGGTTGTCACAGCCCCGCCCCGTTACTGACATCACTGATATATAATATAATTACATTGTGATCAGACATGAGATCCACACATCTTATATACAGTCACAGCTATTCATCTATTACTACTGACAACCAGCCTGTATATCATGTGTGAGAGGTTGTCACAGCCCCGCCCCCTGTTACTGACATCACTGATATATAATATAATTACATGTGATCAGACATGAGATCCACACATCTTATATACAGAAACAGCTATTCATCTATTACTACTGACAACCAGCCTGTATACCATGTGTGAGAGGTTGTCACAGCCCCGCCCCCTGTTACTGACATCACTGATATATAATATAATTACACTGTGATCAGACATGAGATCCACACATCTTATATACAGTCACAGCTATTCATCTATTACTACTGACAACCAGCCTGTATATCATGTGTGAGAGGTTGTCACAGCCCCGCCCCCTGTTACTGACATCACTGATATATAATATAATTACATGTGATCAGACATGAGATCCACACATCTTATATACAGAAACAGCTATTCATCTATTACTACTGACAACCAGCCTGTATACCATGTGTGAGAGGTTGTCACAGCCCCGCCCCCTGTTACTGACATCACTGATATATAATATAATTACACTGTGATCAGACATGAGATCCACACATCTTATATACAGTAACAGCTATTCATCTATTGCTACTGACAACCATCCTGTATATCATGTGTGAGAGGTTGTCACAGCCCCGCCCCCTGTTACTGACATCACTGATATATAATATAATTACACTGCGATCAGACATGAGATCCACACATCTTATATACAGTCACAGCTATTCATCTATTACTGCTGACAACCAGCCTGTATATCATGTGTGAGAGGTTGTCACAGCCCCGCCCCGTTACTGACAACCAGCCTGTATACCATGTAAGAGAGGTTGTCACAGCCCCACCCCGTTACAACCTGCCTGTATATCATGTGTGAGAGGTTGTCACAGCCCCGCCCCCTGTTACTGACAACCAGCCTGTATACCATGTGTGAGAGATTGTCACAGCTCCACCCCGTTACTGACAACCAGCCTGTATACCATGTGTGAGAGGTTGTCACAGCCCCGCCCCGTTACTGACAACCAGCCTGTATACCATGTGTGAGAGGTTGTCACAGCCCCACCCCGTTACAACCAGCCTGTATACCATGTGTGAGAGGTTGTCACAGCCCCGCCCCGTTACTGACAACCAGCCTGTAGATCATGTGTGAGAGGTTGTCACAGCCCCGCCCCCTGTTACTGACATCACTGAAATTTAATATAATTACACTGTGATCAGACATGAGATCCACACATCTTATATACAGTAACAGCTATTCATCTATTACTACTGACAACCAGCCTGTATACCATGTGTGAGAGGTTGTCACAGCCCCGCCCCCTGTTACTGACATCACTGATATATAATTACACTGTGATCAGACATGAGATCCACACATCTTATATACAGTCACAGCTATTCATCTATTACTACTGACAACCAGCCCGTATATCATGTGTGAGAGGTTGTCACAGCCCCGCCCCCTGTTACTGACATCACTGATATATAATATAATTACATGTGATCAGACATGAGATCCCCACATCTTATATACAGTAACAGCTTTTCATCTATTACTACTGACAACCAGCCTGTATATCATGTGTGAGAGGTTGTCACAGCCCCGCCCCCTGTTACTGACATCACTGATATATAATTACACTGTGATCAGACATGAGATCCACACATCTTATATACAGTAACAGCTATTCATCTATTACTACTGACAACCAGCCTGTATACCATGTGTGAGAGGTTGTCACAGCCCCGCCCCCTGTTACTGACATCACTGATATATAATTACACTGTGATCAGACATGAGATCCACACATCTTATATACAGTCACAGCTATTCATCTATTACTACTGACAACCAGCCCGTATATCATGTGTGAGAGGTTGTCACAGCCCCGCCCCCTGTTACTGACATCACTGATATATAATATAATTACATGTGATCAGACATGAGATCCCCACATCTTATATACAGTAACAGCTATTCATCTATTACTACTGACAACCAGCCTGTATATCATGTGTGAGAGGTTGTCACAGCCCCGCCCCCTGTTACTGACATCACTGATATATAATTACACTGTGATCAGACATGAGATCCACACATCTTATATACAGTCACAGCTATTCATCTATTACTACTGACAACCAGCCCGTATATCATGTGTGAGAGGTTGTCACAGCCCCGCCCCCTGTTACTGACATCACTGATATATAATATAATTACATGTGATCAGACATGAGATCCACACATCTTATATACAGTAATAGCTATTCATCTATTACTACTGACAACCAGCCTGTATATCATGTGTGAGAGGTTGTCACAGCCCCGCCCCCTGTTACTGACATCACTGATATATAATATAATTATACTGTGATCAGACATGAGATCCACACATCTTATATACAGTAACAGCTATTCATCTATTACTACTGACAACCAGCCTGTATATCATGTGTGAGAGGTTGTCACAGCCCCGCCCCCTGTTACTGACATCACTGATATATAATATAATTACACTGTGATCAGACATGAGATCCACACATCTTATATACAGTCACAGCTACTCATCTATTACTACTGACAACCAGCCTGTATATCATGTGTGAGAGGTTGTCACAGCCCCGCCCCCTGTTACTGACATCACTGATATATAATATAATTACATGTGATCAGACATGAGATCCACACATCTTATATACAGTAACAGCTACTCATCTATTACTACTGACAACCAGCCTGTATATCATGTGTGAGAGGTTGTCACAGCTCCGCCCCCTGTTACTGACATCACTGATATATAATATAATTACATTGTGATCAGACATGAGATCCACACATCTTATATACAGTCACATCTATTCATCGATTACTACTGACAACCAGCCTGTATATCATGTGTGAGAGGTTGTCACAGCCCCGCCCCCTGTTACTGACATCACTGATATATAATATAATTACATTGTGATCAGACATGAGATCCACACATCTTATATACAGTCACAGCTATTCATCTATTACTACTGACAACCAGCCTGTATATCATGTGTGAGGTTGTCACAGCCCCGCCCCCTGTTACTGACATCACTGATATATAATATAATTACCCTGTGATCAGACATGAGATCCACACATCTTATATACAGTAACAGCTATTCATCTATTACTACTGACAACCAGCCTGTATATCATGTGTGAGGTTGTCACAGCCCCGCCCCCTGTTACTGACATCACTGATATATAATATAATTACATGTGATCAGACATGAGATCCACACATCTTATATACAGTAACAGCTATTCATCTATTACTACTGACAACCAGCCTGTATATCATGTGTGAGAGGTTGTCACAGCCCCGCCCCCTGTTACTGACATCACTGATATATAATATAATTACACTGTGATCAGACATGAGATCCACACATCTTATATACAGTAACAGCTATTCATCTATTACTACTGACAACCAGCCTGTATATCATGTGTGAGAGGTTGTCACAGCCCCGCCCCCTGTTACTGACATCACTGATATATAATATAATTACACTGTGATCAGACATGAGATCCACACATCTTATATACAGTAACAGTTATTCATCTATTACTACTGACAACCAGCCTGTATATCATGTGTGAGAGGTTGTCACAGCCCCGCCCCCTGTTACTGATGACGTCACTGATATATAATATAATTACACTGTGATCAGACATAAGATCCACACATCTTATATACAGTCACAGCTATTCATCTATTACTACTGACAACCAGCCTGTATATCATGTGTGAGAGGTTGTCACAGCCCCGCCCCCTGTTACTGACATCACTGATATATACTATAATTACATGTGATCAGACATGAGATCCACACATCTTATATACAGTAACAGCTATTCATCTATTACTACTGACAACCAGCCTGTATATCATGTGTGAGAGGTTGTCACAGCCCCGCCCCCTGTTACTGACATCACTGATATATAATATAATTACATGTGATCAGACATGAGATCCACACATCTTATATACAGAAACAGCTATTCATCTATTACTACTGACAACCAGCCTGTATACCATGTGTGAGAGGTTGTCACAGCCCCGCCCCCTGTTACTGACATCACTGATATATAATATAATTACATGTGATCAGACATGAGATCCACACATCTTATATACAGTAACAGCTATTCATCTATTACTACTGACAACCAGCCTGTATATCATGTGTGAGAGGTTGTCACAGCCCCGCCCCCTGTTACTGACATCACTGATATATAATATAATTACACTGTGATCAGACATGAGATACACACATCTTATATACAGTAACAGCTATTCATCTATCACTACTGACAACCAGCCTGTATATCATGTGTGAGGTTGTCACAGCCCCGCCCCCTGTTACTGACATCACTGATATATAATATAATTACATGTGATCAGACATGAGATCCACACATCTTATATACAGTAACAGCTATTCATCTATTACTACTGACAACCAGCCTGTATATCATGTGTGAGAGGTTGTCACAGCCCCGCCCCCTGTTACTGACATCACTGATATATAATATAATTACACTGTGATCAGACATGAGATCCACACATCTTATATACAGTAACAGCTATTCATCTATTACTACTGACAACCAGCCTGTATATCATGTGTGAGAGGTTGTCACAGCCCCGCCCCCTGTTACTGACATCACTGATATATAATATAATTACACTGTGATCAGACATGAGATCCACACATCTTATATACAGTAACAGTTATTCATCTATTACTACTGACAACCAGCCTGTATATCATGTGTGAGAGGTTGTCACAGCCCCGCCCCCTGTTACTGATGACGTCACTGATATATAATATAATTACACTGTGATCAGACATAAGATCCACACATCTTATATACAGTCACAGCTATTCATCTATTACTACTGACAACCAGCCTGTATATCATGTGTGAGAGGTTGTCACAGCCCCGCCCCCTGTTACTGACATCACTGATATATACTATAATTACATGTGATCAGACATGAGATCCACACATCTTATATACAGTAACAGCTATTCATCTATTACTACTGACAACCAGCCTGTATATCATGTGTGAGAGGTTGTCACAGCCCCGCCCCCTGTTACTGACATCACTGATATATAATATAATTACATGTGATCAGACATGAGATCCACACATCTTATATACAGTAACAGCTATTCATCTATTACTACTGACAACCAGCCTGTATATCATGTGTGAGAGGTTGTCACAGCCCCGCCCCCTGTTACTGACATCACTGATATATAATATAATTACACTGTGATCAGACATGAGATACACACATCTTATATACAGTAACAGCTATTCATCTATCACTACTGACAACCAGCCTGTATATCATGTGTGAGAGGTTGTCACAGCTCCGCCCCCTGTTACTGACATCACCGATATATAATATAATTACATGTGATCAGACATGAGATCCACACATCTTATATACAGTCACAGCTATTCATCTATCACTACTGACAACCAGCCTGTATATCATGTGTGAGAGGTTGTCACAGCCCCGCCCCCTGTTACTGACATCACTGATATATAATATAATTACATTGTGATCAGACATGAGATCCACACATCTTATATACAGTCACAGCTATTCATCTATTACTACTGACAACCAGCCTGTATATCATGTGTGAGAGGTTGTCACAGCTCCGCCCCCTGTTACTGACATCACTGATATATAATATAATTACACTGTGATCAGACATGAGATCCACACATCTTATATACAGTCACAGCTATTCATCTATTACTACTGACAACCAGCCTGTATATCATGTGTGAGAGGTTGTCACAGCCCCGCCCCCTGTTACTGACAACCAGCCTGTATACCATGTGTGAGAGGTTGTCACAGCCCCGCCCCCTGTTACTGACATCACTGATATATAATATAATTACATTGTGATCAGACATGAGATCCACACATCTTATATACAGGCACAGCTATTCATCTATTGCTACTGACAACCAGCCTGTATATCATGTGTGAGAGGTTGTCACAGCCCCGCCCCGTTACTGACATCACTGATATATAATATAATTACATTGTGATCAGACATGAGATCCCCACATCTTATATACAGTCACAGCTATTCATCTATTACTGCTGACAACCAGCCTGTATATCATGTGTGAGAGGTTGTCACAGCCCCGCCCCGTTACTGACATCACTGATATATAATATAATTACATGTGATCAGACATGAGATCCACACATCTTATATACAGTAACAGCTATTCATCTATTACTACTGACAACCAGCCCGTATATCATGTGTGAGAGGTTGTCACAGCCCCGCCTCCTGTTACTGACATCACTGATATATAATATAATTACATGTGATCAGACATGAGATCCACACATCTTATATACAGTAACAGCTATTCATCTATTACTACTGACAACCAGCCTGTATATCATGTGAGAGGTTGTCACAGCCCCGCCCCCTGTTACTGACATCACTGATATATAATATAATTACACTGTGATCAGACATGAGATCCTCATATCTTATATAGTCACAGCTATTCATCTATTACTACTGACAACCAGCCTGTATATCATGTGTGAGAGGTTGTCACAGCCCCGCCCCCTGTTACTGACATCACTGATATATAATATAATTACACTGTGATCAGACATGAGATCCACACATCTTATATACAGTAACAGCTATTCATCTATTACTACTGACAACCAGCCTGTATATCATGTGAGAGGTTGTCACAGCCCCGCCCCCTGTTACTGACATCACTGATATATAATATAATTACACTGTGATCAGACATGAGATCCTCATATCTTATATAGTCACAGCTATTCATCTATTACTGCTGACAACCAGCCTGTATATCATGTGTGAGAGGTTGTCACAGCCCCGCCCCCTGTTACTGACATCACTGATATATAATATAATTACACTGTGATCAGACATGAGATCCACACATCTTATATACAGTAAGAGCTATTCATCTATTACTACTGACAACCAGCCTGTATATCATGTGTGAGAGGTTGTCACAGCCCCGCCCCCTGTTACTGACATCACTGATATATAATATAATTACACTGTGATCAGACATGAGATCCACACATCTTATATACAGTAACAGCTATTCATCTATTACTACTGACAACCAGCCTGTATATCATGTGTGAGAGGTTGTCACAGCCCCGCCCCCTGTTACTGACAACCAGCCTGTATATCATGTGTGAGAGGTTGTCACAGCCCCGCCCCCTGTTACTGATGACATCACTGATATATACTATAATTACATTGTGATCAGACATGAGATCCACACATCTTATATACAGTAACAGATATTCATCTATTACTACTGACAACCAGCCTGTATATCATGTGTGAGAGGTTGTCACAGCCCCGCCCCCTGTTACTGACATCACTGATATATAATATAATTACATGTGATCAGACATGAGATCCACACATCTTATATACAGTCACAGCTATTCATCTATTACTACTGACAACCAGCCTGTATACCATGTGTGAGAGGTTGTCACAGCCCCGCCCCCTGTTACTGATGACATCACTGATATATACTATAATTACATTGTGATCAGACATGAGATCCACACATCTTATATACAGTCACAGCTATTCATCTATTACTACTGACAACAAGCCTGTATACCATGTGTGAGAGGTTGTCACAGCCCCGCCCCCTGTTACTGATGACATCACTGATATATACTATAATTACATTGTGATCAGACATGAGATCCACACATCTTATATACAGTCACAGCTATTCATCTATTACTACTGACAACCTGCCTGTATATCATGTGTGAGAGGTTGTCACAGCCCCGCCCCCTGTTACTGACATCACTGATATATAATATAATTACATTGTGATCAGACATGAGATCCACACATCTTATATACAGTAACAGCTATTCATCTATTACTACTGACAACCTGCCTGTATACCATGTGTGAGAGGTTGTCACAGCCCCGCCCCCTGTTACTGACATCACTGATATATAATATAATTACACTGTGATCAGACATGAGATCCACACATCTTATATACAGTAAGAGCTATTCATCTATTACTACTGACAACCAGCCTGTATATCATGTGTGAGAGGTTGTCACAGCCCCGCCCCCTGTTACTGACATCACTGATATATAATATAATTACACTGTGATCAGACATGAGATCCACACATCTTATATACAGTCACAGCTATTCATCTATTACTACTGACCACCAGCCTGTATATCATGTGTGAGAGGTTGTCACAGCCCCGCCCCCTGTTACTGACATCACTGATATATAATATAATTACATTGTGATCAGACATGAGATCCACACATCTTATATACAGTAACAGATATTCATCTATTACTACTGACAACCAGCCTGTATATCATGTGTGAGAGGTTGTCACAGCCCCGCCCCCTGTTACTGACATCACTGATATATAATATAATTACATGTGATCAGACATGAGATCCACACATCTTATATACAGTCACAGCTATTCATCTATTACTACTGACAACCAGCCTGTATACCATGTGTGAGAGGTTGTCACAGCCCCGCCCCCTGTTACTGATGACATCACTGATATATACTATAATTACATTGTGATCAGACATGAGATCCACACATCTTATATACAGTCACAGCTATTCATCTATTACTACTGACAACAAGCCTGTATACCATGTGTGAGAGGTTGTCACAGCCCCGCCCCCTGTTACTGACATCACTGATATATAATATAATTACACTGTGATCAGACATGAGATCCACACATCTTATATACAGTAACAGCTATTCATCTATTACTACTGACAACCAGCCTGTATATCATGTGTGAGAGGTTGTCACAGCCCCGCCCCCTGTTACTGACATCACTGATATATAATATAATTACACTGTGATCAGACATGAGATCCACACATCTTATATACAGTCACAGCTATTCATCTATTACTACTGACAACCAGCCTGTATATCATGTGTGAGAGGTTGTCACAGCCCCGCCCCCTGTTACTGACATCACTGATATATAATATAATTACATTGTGATCAGACATGAGATCCACACATCTTATATACAGTAACAGCTATTCATCTATTACTACTGACAACCAGCCTGTATATCATGTGTGAGAGGTTGTCACAGCCCCGCCCCCTGTTACTGACATCACTGATATATAATATAATTACATTGTGATCAGACATGAGATCCACACATCTTATATACAGTAACAGCTATTCATCTATTACTACTGACAACCAGCCTGTATATCATGTGTGAGAGGTTGTCACAGCCCCGCCCCCTGTACTGACATCACTGATATATAATATAATTACATTGTGAGCAGACATGAGATCCACACATCTTATATACAGTCACAGCTATTCATCTATTACTACTGACAACCAGCCTGTATATCATGTGTGAGAGGTTGTCACAGCTCCGCCCCCTGTTACTGACATCACTGATATATAATATAATTACATTGTGATCAGACATGAGATCCACACATCTTATATACAGTAACAGCTATTCATCTATTACTACTGACAACCAGCCTGTGTATCATGTGTGAGAGGTTGTCACAGCCCCGCCCCCTGTTACTGACATCACTGATATATAATATAATTACACTGTGATCAGACATGAGATCCACACATCTTATATACAGTCACAGCTATTCATCTATTACTACTGACAACCAGCCTGTATATCATGTGTGAGAGGTTGTCACAGCCCCGCCCCCTGTTACTGACATCACTGATATATAATATAATTACATGTGATCAGACATGAGATCCACACATCTTATATACAGTCACAGCTATTCATCTATTACTACTGACAACCAGCCTGTATATCATGTGTGAGAGGTTGTCACTGCCCCGCCCCCTGTTACTGACATCACTGATATATAATATAATTACATTGTGATCAGACATGAGATCCACACATCTTATATACAGTAACAGCTATTCATCTATTACTACTGACAACCAGCCTGTATATCATGTGTGAGAGGTTGTCACAGCCCCGCCCCCTGTTACTGACATCACTGATATATAATATAATTACATTGTGATCAGACATGAGATCCACACATCTTATATACAGTGACAGCTATTCATCTATTACTACTGACAACCAGCCTGTGTATCATGTGTGAGAGGTTGTCACAGCCCCGCCCCCTGTTACTGACATCACTGATATATAATATAATTACACTGTGATCAGACATGAGATCCATACATCTTATATACAGTAACGGCTATTCCATCTACACTGCTCTACATTGAAATTGCAACACCAAGAAGGAAAAGTTTTGGAATTGTGAAGATCACAGGATGGATAGATATGCTAATGACATGTTAATGATATGCAAATGCTAAAAATATGGAAACAAAATATTCCAGACCTGTTGATTTCCTCAGTATCTAGTATGAGCGCCACGCGCAGCACTCCCCGCACGTCCAGTCCTCGGCAGCCATCACTGAGGTCATTACTGGTTGTCTGGGGAATGTTCTGCCACGCTGAATGCACTTGGGCCCACAAATCATCAGGATTGGCTGCTGGCCGCTCCCTTTATAACTGCCGATCAGTGACGTCCCTGATGTGCTCCATGAGAGATGAGGCCGGAGACGCTGCAGGCCGCGGTTACACGTTTAGGCCACGCAGGCGGCTCACAGCACCAGCAACATGCGGCCTGGCTTGTCCTGTTGAAAAACGGCTTCTGGGACACACGGGAAATGGGCGCACTACTGGATCCACGACCAAATCAATGTAATGCAGAGCTGTGAGTGCACCTGACCTAGACTAGAGGGTCCGGCTACCGTACATTATACAGCCCCACACCATAATCCCGGGAGTAGGACCGCTGTGACGTTCCCTTGTGAAGGCCTTTTCATAGTGTTGCCCACATGGTCTCCAGACCACTCTCCGGCTATCATTGCGTCCGAGATAAAAGCGGGACTGATCGCTGTAGAGGATAGACCTCCATTCCAGCCTCCATTGCCGTCTTGCTGTGCACCATAATCGTCTTTGAGAGCGGCGGCGTGTGGTCAATGGAAAACCTGTAGCTGGACGTCTGGCTCGTAGCCCAATGTGGTGGAAACGCCTTCTGATGGTTTCTGTGGACACCGGTTGCCGCCCTAGGCGTGGGATGTGACGTCCAATTTCACTTACTGTACAGAATGAATCATCAGACGATATACAGCATATAACCTCCTCTATACTGTGATATCTATACACAGGTCTCAGTATATAACCTCCTCTATACAGTGATATCTATACACAGGTCTCAGCATATAACCTCCTCTATACTGTGATATCTATACACAGGTCTCAGTATATAACCTCCTCTATACAGTGATATCTATACACAGGTCTCAGTATATAACCTCCTCTATACTGTGATATCTATACACAGGTCTCAGTATATAACCTCCTCTATACTGTGATATCTATACACAGGTCTCAGTATATAACCTCCTCCTCTATACTGTGATATCTATACACAGGTCTCAGTATATAACCTCCTCCTCTATACTGTGATATCTATACACAGGTCTCAGTATATAACCTCCTCCTCTATACTGTGCTATCTGTATGAAGGTCTCAGTATATAACATCCTCCTCTATACTGTGATAGATATACACAGGTCAGTATATAACATTCTCCTCTATACTGTGATATCTATACACAGGTCTCAGTATATAACCTCCTCCTCTATAGTGTGATATCTATAGACAGGTCTCAGTATATAACCTCCTCCTCTATAGTGTGATATCTATAGACAGGTCTCAGTATATAACATTCTCCTCTATACTGTGATATCTATACACAGGTCAATATATAACCACCTCCTCTATAGTGTGATATCTATAGACAGGTCTCAGTATATAACCTCCTCCTCTATACTGTGATATCAATACACAGGTCAGTGTATAACATCCTCCTCTATACTGTGATATCTATACACAGGTCTCAGTATATAACCTCCTCCTCTATAGTGTGATATCTATACACAGGTCTCAGTATATAACCTCCTCCTCTATACTGTGATATCTATACACAGGTCTCAGTATATAACCTCCTCCTCTATACTGTGATATCTATACACAGGTCTCAGTATATAACCTCCTCCTCTATAGTGTGATATCTATACACAGGTCTCAGTATATAACCTCCTCCTCTATACTGTGATATCTATACACAGGTCTCAGTATATAACCTCCTCTATACTGTGATATCTATACACAGGTCTCAGTATATAACCTCCTCCTCTATACTGTGATATCTATACACAGGTCTCAGTATATAACCTCCTCCTCTATACTGTGATATCTATACACAGGTCAGTATATAACTCCCTCCTCTATAGTGTGATATCTATACACAGGTCTCAGTATATAACCTCCTCCTCTATACTGTGATATCTATACACAGGTCTCAGTATATAACCTCCTCCTCTATAGTGTGATATCTATACACAGGTCTCAGTATATAACCTCCTCCTCTATACTGTGATATCTATACACAGGTCTCAGTATATAACCTCCTCTATACTGTGATATCTATACACAGGTCTCAGTATATAACCTCCTCCTCTATACTGTGATATCTATACACAGGTCTCAGTATATAACCTCCTCCTCTATACTGTGATATCTATACACAGGTCAGTATATAACCTCCTCCTCTATACTGTGATATCTATACACAGGTCTCAGTATATAACCTCCTCCTCTATACTGTGATATATATATATACCCAGGTCTCTGTATATAACCCCCTCCTCTATACTGTGATATCTATACACATGTCTCAGTATATAACCTCCTCCTCTATACTGTGATATATATATATATACCCAGGTCTCTGTATATAACCCCCTCCTCTATACTGTGATATCTATACACAGGTCTCAGTATATAACCTCCTCCTCTATACTGTGATATATATATATACCCAGGTCTCTGTATATAACCCCCTCCTCTATACTGTGATATCTATACACATGTCTCAGTATATAACCTCCTCCTCTATACTGTGATATCTATACACAGGTCAGTATATAACCTCCTCCTCTATACTGTGCTATCTGTATGAAGGACTCAGTATATAACCTCCTCCTCTATACTGTGATATCTATACACAGGTCTCAGTATATAACCTCCTCCTCTATACTGTGATATCTATACACAGGTCAGTATATAACATCCTCCTCTATACTGTGAAATCTATACACAGGTCTCAGGAAATATAACCTCCTCTATAGTGTGATATCTATACATAGGTCTCAGTATATAACCTCCTCTATAGTGTGATATCTACACACAGGTCTCAGTATATAACCTCCTCTATAGCGTGATATCTATACACAGGTCTCAGTATATAACCTCCTCTATACTGTGATATCTATACACAGGTCTCAGTATATAACCTCCTCTATAGTGTGATATCTATACACAGGTCTCAGTATATAACCTCCTCTATACTGTGATATCTATACACAGGTCTCAGTATATAACCTCCTCCTCTATACTGTGATGTCTATACATAGGTCTCAGTATATAACCTCCTCCTCTATACTGTGATAGATATACACAGGTCAGTATATAACCTCCTCCTCTATACTGTGATATCTATACACAGGTCTCAGTATATAACCTCCTCCTCTATACTGTGATATCTATACACAGGTCTCAGTATATAACCCCCTCCTCTATACTGTGATAAATACACACAGGTCTCAGTATATAACCCCCTCCTCTATAGTGTGATATCTATACACAGGTCTCAGTATATAACCTCCTCCTCTATACTGTGATATCTACACACAGGTCTCAGTATATAACCTCCTCTATACTGTGATATCTATACACAGGTCAGTATATAACATCCTCCTCTATACTGTGCTATCTGTACACAGGTCAGTATATAACCACCTCCTCTATACTGTGATATCTATACACAGGTCTCAGTATATAACCTCCTCCTCTATACTGTGATATCTATACGCATGTCTCAGTATATAACCCCCTCCTCCTCTATACTGTGATATCTATACACAGGTCTCAGTATATAACCTCCTCTATACTGTGATATCTATACACAGGTCTCAGTATATAACCTCCTCCTCTATACTGTGCTATCTATACACAGGTCTCAGTATATAACCACCTCCTCTATACTGTGATATCTATACACAGGTCAGTATATAACTCCCTCCTCTATACTGTGATATCTATACACAGGTCTCAGCATATAACCTCCTCTATACTGTGATATCTATACACAGGTCAGTATATAACATCCTCCTCTATACTGTGATATCTATACACAGGTCTCAGTATATAACCTCCTCCTCTATACTGTGATATCTATACACAGGTCTCAGTATATAACCTCCTCTATACTGTGATATCTATACACAGGTCAGTATATAACATCCTCCTCTATACTGTGATATCTATACACAGGTCTCAGTATATAACCTCCTCCTCTATACTGTGATATCTATACACAGGACTCGGTATATAACCCCCTCCTCTATACTGTGATATCTATACACATGTCTCAGTATATAACCTCCTCTATACTGTGATATCTATACACAGGTCAGTATATAACATCCTCCTCTATACTGTGATATCTATACACAGGTCTCAGTATATAACCTCCTCCTCTATACTGTGATATCTATACACAGGTCTCAGTATATAACCTCCTCTATACTGTGATATCTATACACAGGTCAGTATATAACATCCTCCTCTATACTGTGATATCTATAGACAGGTCTCAGTATATAACCTCCTCCTCTATACCGTGATATCTATACACAGGTCAGTATATAACATCCTCCTCTATACTGTGATATCTATACACAGGTCTCGGTATATAACCCCCTCCTTTATACTGTGATATCTATACACAGGTCTCAGTATATAACCCCCTCCTCTATACTGTGATATCTATACACAGGTCTCAGTATATAAACTCCTCTATATTGTGATATCTATACACAGGTCAGTATATAACATCCTCCTCTATACTGTGATATCTATACACAGGTCTCAGTATATAACCTCCTCTATACTGTTATATCTATACACAGGTCTCAGTATATAACCCCCTCCTCTATACTGTGATATCTATACACAGGTCTCAGTATATAACCTCCTCCTCTATACTGTGATATCTATACACAGGTCTCAGTATATAACCTCCTCTATAGTGTGATATCTATACACAGGTCTCAGTATATAACCACCTCCTCTATACTGTGATATCTATACACAGGTCTCAGTATATAACCACCTCCTCTATACTGTGATATCTATACACAGGTCTCAGTATATAACCCCCTCCTCTATACTGTGATATCTATACACAGGTCTCAGTATATAACCTCCTCTATAGTGTGATATATATACACAAGTCTCAGTATATAACCTCCTCCTCTATACTGTGATGTCTATAGACAGGTCTCAGTATATAACCACTTCCTCTATACTGTGATATCTATACACAGGTCAGTATATAACATCCTCCTCTATACTGTGATATCTATACACAGGTCTCAGTATATAACCTCCTCCTCTATACTGTGATATATATACACAGATCTCAGTATATAACCTCCTCTTCTATACTGTGATATCTATACACAGGTCTCAGTATATAACCTCCTCCTCTATACTGTGATATCTATAGACAGGTCAGTATATAACATCCTCCTCTATACTGTGATATCTATAGACAGGTCTCAGTATATAACATCCTCCTCTATACTGTGATATCTATACACAGGTCAGTATATAACCCCCTCCTCTATACTGTGATATCTATACACAGGTCTCAGTATATAACCTCCTCCTCTATACTGTGATATCTATACACAGGTCTCAGTATATAACCACCTCCTCTATACTGTGATATCTATACACAGGTCTCAGTATATAACCTCCTCCTCTATACTGTGATATCTATACACAGGTCTCAGTATATAACCTCCTCTATACTGTTATATCTATACACAGGTCTCAGTATATAACCCCCTCCTCTATACTGTGATATCTATACACAGGTCTCAGTATATAACCTCCTCCTCTATACTGTGATATCTATACACAGGTCTCAGTATATAACCTCCTCTATAGTGTGATATCTATACACAGGTCTCAGTATATAACCACCTCCTCTATACTGTGATATCTATACACAGGTCTCAGTATATAACCACCTCCTCTATACTGTGATATCTATACACAGGTCTCAGTATATAACATCCTCCTCTATACTGTGATATCTATACACAGGTCTCAGTATATAACCCCCTCCTCTATACTGTGATATCTATACACAGGTCTCAGTATATAACCTCCTCCTCTATACTGTGATATCTATACACAGGTCTCAGTATATAACCACCTCCTCTATAGTGTGATATATATACACAAGTCTCAGTATATAACCTCCTCCTCTATACTGTGATATCTATACACAGGTCTCAGTATATAACCTCCTCCTCTATAGTGTGATATCTATACACAGGTCTCAGTATATAACCTCCTCTATACTGTTATATCTATACACAGGTCTCAGTATATAACCCCCTCCTCTATACTGTGATATCTATACACAGGTCTCAGTATATAACCTCCTCTATACTGTGATATCTATACACAGGTCTCAGTATATAACCTCCTCTATAGTGTGATATCTATACACAGGTCTCAGTATATAACCACCTCCTCTATACTGTGATATCTATACACAGGTCTCAGTATATAACCACCTCCTCTATACTGTGATATCTATACACAGGTCTCAGTATATAACATCCTCCTCTATACTGTGATATCTATACACAGGTCTCAGCATATAACCTCCTCTATACTGTGATATCTATACACAGGTCTCAGTATATAACCTCCTCTATACAGTGATATCTATACACAGGTCTCAGTATATAACCTCCTCTATACTGTGATATCTATACACAGGTCTCAGTATATAACCTCCTCTATACTGTGATATCTATACACAGGTCTCAGTATATAACCTCCTCCTCTATACTGTGATATCTATACACAGGTCTCAGTATATAACCTCCTCCTCTATACTGTGATATCTATACACAGGTCTCAGTATATAACCTCCTCCTCTATACTGTGCTATCTGTATGAAGGTCTCAGTATATAACATCCTCCTCTATACTGTGATAGATATACACAGGTCAGTATATAACATTCTCCTCTATACTGTGATATCTATACACAGGTCTCAGTATATAACCTCCTCCTCTATAGTGTGATATCTATAGACAGGTCTCAGTATATAACCTCCTCCTCTATAGTGTGATATCTATAGACAGGTCTCAGTATATAACATTCTCCTCTATACTGTGATATCTATACACAGGTCAATATATAACCACCTCCTCTATAGTGTGATATCTATAGACAGGTCTCAGTATATAACCTCCTCCTCTATACTGTGATATCTATACACAGGTCAGTGTATAACATCCTCCTCTATACTGTGATATCTATACACAGGTCTCAGTATATAACCTCCTCCTCTATAGTGTGATATCTATACACAGGTCTCAGTATATAACCTCCTCCTCTATACTGTGATATCTATACACAGGTCTCAGTATATAACCTCCTCCTCTATACTGTGATATCTATACACAGGTCTCAGTATATAACCTCCTCCTCTATAGTGTGATATCTATACACAGGTCTCAGTATATAACCCCCTCCTCTATACTGTGATATCTATACACAGGTCTCAGTATATAACCTCCTCTATAGTGTGATATATATACACAAGTCTCAGTATATAACCTCCTCCTCTATACTGTGATGTCTATAGACAGGTCTCAGTATATAACCACTTCCTCTATACTGTGATATCTATACACAGGTCTCAGTATATAACCTCCTCTATACTGTGATATCTATACACAGGTCAGTATATAACATCCTCCTCTATACTGTGATATCTATACACAGGTCTCAGTATATAACCTCCTCCTCTATACTGTGATATATATACACAGATCTCAGTATATAACCTCCTCTTCTATACTGTGATATCTATACACAGGTCTCAGTATATAACCTCCTCCTCTATACTGTGATATCTATAGACAGGTCAGTATATAACATCCTCCTCTATACTGTGATATCTATAGACAGGTCTCAGTATATAACATCCTCCTCTATACTGTGATATCTATACACAGGTCAGTATATAACCCCCTCCTCTATACTGTGATATCTATACACAGGTCTCAGTATATAACCACCTCCTCTATACTGTGATATCTATACACAGGTCTCAGTATATAACCTCCTCCTCTATACTGTGATATCTATACACAGGTCTCAGTATATAACCTCCTCCTCTATAGTGTGATATCTATACACAGGTCTCAGTATATAACCCCCTCCTCTATACTGTGATATCTATACACAGGTCTCAGTATATAACCTCCTCCTCTATACTGTGATATCTATAGACAGGTCTCAGTATATAACCCCCTCCTCTATACTGTGATATATATACACAGGTCTCAGTATATAACATCCTCCTCTATACTGTGATATCTATACACAGGTCTCAGTATATAACTGTTAGGGATCTGCCAGGTACTTCATCTAGGTATACTCCTGGGATTAATCAATCCACACCTGAGGCCAGACCTGCTCGACTGACACCATCTCCCACCAACCAGGGTGGCAGGCTCAGGAGTGGGAGAGCCTATCGCGGCCTGGTCTGTCGGAGTTAGCTCCGCCCCCTGCCCTTTATTACCTGCCCTGTTCTCTCCCTCAGTGCTTGTAATTCTTTTGGATTCCTGGCCCCACTGCTGCTTGCTCCAGCCTGCTTCTGCCGTGCTTCTGCCTTGCTGCAGTTCTGCTTGACCTGCTTGCTTGCCCTGGCTTGCTTCTGTCTCCGTGCCTGCTCGGGTGTACTCACTTCGTCCTGGTCCTGACTGTTCGTTCGCCGCCCCGTTTCCTCGTGGCGTTCCGTGGCTACTGCCCCTTCCCTTGCGTGTTCCCTGTTTGTCTTCCTGTGCACTTAGCCAGCGTAGGGACCGCCGCCCAGTTGTACCTCGTCGCCTAGGGCGGGTCGTTGCAAGTAGGCAGGGACAGGGCGGTGAGTAGATTAGGGCTCACTTTCCCTTCACCTCCTTCCTGCCATTACATAATTACAAGCCCTTACCTAGTCTACCATTTCTCCTACGCTGACGCTATCATGGACCCCCTTGAGACCCTGACCCAGCAGATGCAGGGCCTCTCCCTACAGGTCCAGGCCCTGGCCCAAAGGGTCAATCAGGGTGACGCTGCTTTAGTAGTACCCCTCACCTCACCTCTAGAACCCGACCTCAAGTTACCTGACCGGTTTTCAGGGGACCGTAAGACGTTTCTCTCCTTCCGGGAGAGTTGCAGACTGTATTTCCGCCTAAAGCCCCACTCCTCAGGTTCCGAGAACCAGCGGGTGGGTATCATCATATCCCGACTCCAGGAAGGGCCCCAAGAGTGGGCCTTCTCCTTGGCTCCTGACGCCCCTGAACTTTCCTCTGTTGATCGTTTTTTCTCTGCCCTCGGACTCATTTACGACGAGACTGACAGGACTGCTTTAGCCGAGAGTCAGCTGGTGACCTTACGTCAGGGTAGGAGACCGGTTGAGGAATACTGTTCTGATTTTAGGAAGTGGTGCGTAGCTTCTCAGTGGAACGATCCGGCCCTAAGGTGCCAGTTTAGGTTAGGATTATCTGACGCCCTGAAGGATCTGCTGGTTAGCTACCCCTCGCCTGACTCCCTTGACCAGGTTATGGCCCTAGCAGTACGACTTGACCGACGTCTCAGGGAACGTCAGCTAGAACGCTTCAGTGTGCTCCCCTCTGACTTTTCTGCGATACCCCCCGAGGTCCCGTCTCCTCGCCCCTCCACGGAGGACTCGGAGGTACCTATGCAACTCGGGGCCTCCATGTCCCCTCGACAACGTAGGGAGTTTCGCAGAATGAATGGTCTCTGCTTCTACTGTGGGGACGACAAGCATCTACTGAACACCTGTCCCAGGCGCAAGAATAAGAAGCCGGAAAACTTCCGCGCCTAAGTGATCATCGGGGAGGTCACTTGGGCGCACAGGTATTTCCCGTTAATGTGAAACGCAATAAAATTTTGCTTCCCTTTCAGGTCTCGTTTGCTGGCCGGTCTGCCACGGGCAGTGCTTTCGTGGATTCTGGCTCATCTGCTAATATCATGTCTGTGGAATTTGCTATGTCTCTAAAGATGCCTTGTATTGATTTACCTTATCCTATCCCAGTAGTAGGTATCGACTCAACTCCCCTTGCTAATGGTTATTTTACTCAGCATACTCCTGTTTTTGAACTCCTGGTTGGCTCCATGCATTTGGAGCAGTGCTCTGTACTGGTGATGCAGGGATTATCGTCTGATCTGGTTTTAGGCCTTCCCTGGTTGCAGTTGCATAATCCCACATTTGATTGGAATACTGGGGATCTCACCAAATGGGGTAATGAATGTCTTATGTCATGTCTTTCTGTTAACTCTATTTCTCCCCGTGAGGAGGTAAACACGCTTCCTGAGTTTGTTCAGGACTTCGCCGATGTGTTTTCTAAGGAGGCCTCCGAGGTGTTGCCCCCCCATAGAGATTACGATTGCGCTATCGATTTGGTGCCTGGTGCCAAGCTTCCTAAGGGTAGGATATTTAATCTTTCATGTCCTGAACGTGAAGCGATGAGGGTGTATATCCAAGAATGCCTGGCCAAGGGTTTCATTCGCCCCTCGACTTCTCCTGTAGGTGCTGGCTTCTTCTTCGTGGGGAAGAAGGATGGTGGTCTTAGGCCCTGCATTGATTATCGTAACCTGAATAAGGTCACCGTAAGGAACCAGTACCCACTTCCTTTGATTCCGGATCTTTTTAATCAGGTTCAGGGAGCCCAATGGTTTTCTAAGTTCGATCTACGGGGGGCATATAACCTTATCCGCATCAAAGAGGGGGATGAGTGGAAAACTGCGTTCAACACACCCGAGGGTCATTTCGAATACCTGGTCATGCCCTTTGGGTTGTGTAATGCCCCTGCTGTCTTCCAGAATTTTATTAATGAAATCCTGAGAGAGTACCTGGGTAATTTTCTTGTTGTGTACCTTGATGACATACTGGTGTTTTCCAAGGACTGGTCCTCCCACGTGGAGCATGTCAGGAAGGTGCTCCAGGTCCTTCGGGAGAATAATCTGTTTGCTAAGACTGAAAAATGTGTCTTTGGGGTACAGGAGATACCATTTTTAGGGCAAATCCTCACTCCTCATGAATTCCGCATGGACCCTGCCAAGGTTCAGGCTGTGGCGGAATGGGTCCAACCTGCCTCCCTTAAGGCGGTACAGTGTTTTTTAGGGTTCGCCAACTATTACAGGAGATTTATTGCCAACTTCTCGGTCGTCGCTAAGCCTCTTACGGACCTTACCCGCAAGGGTGCCGATGTCCTCCATTGGCCCCCTGAGGCCGTCCAGGCCTTTGAGACTCTCAAGAAGTGCTTTATCTCGGCCCCCGTGCTGATTCAGCCCAACCAAGAGGAGCCATTTATTGTGGAGGTTGACGCTTCCGAGGTGGGAGTGGGGGCCGTCTTGTCCCAGGGTACCAGCTCCCTCACCCATCTCCGCCCCTGTGCTTACTTCTCTAGGAAGTTTTCGCCCACGGAGAGTAACTATGATATTGGTAACCGCGAACTTCTAGCCATTAAATGGGCTTTTGAGGAGTGGCGGCACTTCCTGGAGGGGGCCAGACACCAGGTAACGGTCCTTACGGATCACAAGAATCTGGTTTTCCTAGAATCGGCCCGGAGGCTTAATCCTAGACAAGCTCGGTGGGCACTATTCTTTACCAGATTTAATTTCTTGGTTACCTATAGGGCTGGGTCCAAGAATATTAAGGCTGACGCTCTGTCACGTAGTTTCATGGCCAATCCTCCTTCCGAGAAGGATCCCGCTTGTATTTTACCCCCTGGTATAATCGTCTCTGCCACGGATTCTGATTTAGCTTCTGATATCGCGGCTGATCAGGGTGCAGCTCCCGGGAACGTCCCTGGGGACAAACTGTTTGTTCCCCTGCAATACCGGCTGAGGGTACTCAGGGAAAACCATGACTCCGCTCTATCTGGTCATCCTGGCATCTTGGGCACCAAACACCTCATTACCAGAAAACTATTGGTGGCCTGGGTTGCCTAAAGATGTTAGGGCTTACGTCGCCGCTTGTGAGGTTTGCGCTAGGTCCAAAACCCCTAGGTCCCGACCTGCGGGCCTACTACGTTCCTTGCCCATTCCCCCGAGACCTTGGACCCATATCTCCATGGATTTTATCACCGATTTGCCTCCATCTCAGGGCAAGTCGGTGGTGTGGGTGGTAGTCGACCGCTTCAGCAAGATGTGCCACTTTGTGCCCCTTAAGAAGCTACCTAACGCCAAGACGTTAGCTTCTTTGTTTGTGAAACACATCCTGCGTCTCCATGGGGCCCCAGTCAATATCGTTTCTGACAGAGGGGTACAATTTGTTTCCTTATTTTGGAGAGCTTTTTGTAAAAAGTTGGAGATTGATCTGTCCTTCTCCTCCGCCTTCCATCCCGAAACTAACGGCCAAACGGAAAGGACCAACCAATCCCTGGAACAATATTTAAGGTGTTTCATCTCTGACTGTCAATTCGATTGGGTCTCATTCCTTCCCCTTGCTGAATTTTCCCTGAATAACCGGGTCAGTAACTCGTCAGGGGTCTCCCCGTTTTTCTGTAATTTCGGGTTTAACCAAGGTTCTCCTCCGTCTCCCCTGGTTGTTCCAATAATCCTGAGGTAGAGGAGGTTCATCGGGAACAGTGCACTGTCTGGGCCCAGGTTCAGAAGAACCTAGAGGCGTCCCAGAGCGCACAAAAGATTCAGGCGGATAGTAGACGTTCTGCTAACCCCCGGTTTGTCGTCGGGGATTTGGTCTGGTTGTCGTCCAGGAACTTGCGCCTTAAGGTCCCGTCCAGGAAGTTTGCTCCCCGATTTATTGGACCTTATAAGATCATTGAAGTCCTCAACCCTGTATCCTTCCGTCTGGAGCTCCCCCCATCCTTTCGCATACATGACGTCTTCCATGCCTCCCTCCTTAAACGCTGCTCCCCGTCCTGGTCCCCCTCGAGGATACCTCCTGTTCCCGTTCTCACCCCTGAGGGGGTGGAATTCGAGGTGGCCAAGATTATGGACAGTAGGATGGTCCAGGGCTCCCTCCAGTACCTGGTCCATTGGAGAGGATACGGGCCAGAGGAGAGGACTTGGGTACCTGCCCGTGATGTTCACGCTGGGGTATTGATCAGGAGGTTCCACCTCCTCTTCCCCACTAAACCGGGTCCCCTTAGTAAGGGTCCGGTGGCCCCTCATAAAAGGGGGAGTACTGTTAGGGATCTGCCAGGTACTTCATCTAGCTATACTCCTGGGATTAATCAATCCACACCTGAGGCCAGACCTGCTCGACTGACACCATCTCCCACCAACCAGGGTGGCAGGCTCAGGAGTGGGAGAGCCTATCGCGGCCTGGTCTCTCGGAGTTAGCTCCGCCCCCTGCCCTTTATTACCTGCCCTGTGCTCTCCCTCAGTGCTTGTAATTCTTTTGGATTCCTGGCCCCACTGCTGCTTGCTCCAGCCTGCTTCTGCCGTGCTTCTGCCTTGCTGCAGTTCTGCTTGACCTGCTTGCTTGCCCTGGCTTGCTTCTGTCTCCGTGCCTGCTCGGGTGTACTCACTTCGTCCTGGTCCTGACTGTTCGTTCGCCGCCCCGTTTCCTCGTGGCGTTCCGTGGCTACTGCCCCTTCCCTTGCGTGTTCCCTGTTTGTCTTCCTGTGCACTTAGCCAGCGTAGGGACCGCCGCCCAGTTGTACCTCGTCGCCTAGGGCGGGTCGTTGCAAGTAGGCAGGGACAGGGCGGTGGGTAGATTAGGGCTCACTTTCCCTTCACCTCCTTCCTGCCATTACAATAACCTCCTCCTCTATACTGTGATATCTATAGACAGGTCTCAGTATATAACCCCCTCCTCTATACTGTGATATATATACACAGGTCTCAGTATATAACCACCTCCTCTATACTGTGATATATATACACAGGTCAGTATATAACATCCTCCTCTATACTGTGATATCTATAGACAGGTCTCAGTATATAACCACCTCCTCTATACTGTGATATCTATACACAGGTCAGTATATAACCTCCTCCTCTATACTGTGATATCTATACACAGGTCTCAGTATATAACCTCCTCCTCTATACTGTGATTTCTATACACAGGTCTCAGTATATAACCCCCTCCTCTATACTGTGATATCTATACACAGGTCTCAGTATATAACCTCCTCCTCTATACTGTGATATCTATAGACAGGTCTCAGTATATAACCCCCTCCTCTATACTGTGATATCTATACACAGGTCTCAGTATATAACCTCCTCCTCTATACTGTGATATCTATAGACAGGTCTCAGTATATAACCCCCTCCTCTATACTGTGATATCTATAGACAGGTCTCAGTATATAACCTCCTCCTCTATAGTGTGATATCTATACACAGGTCTCAGTATATAACCTCCTCCTCTATACTGTGCTATCTGTATGAAGGTCTCAGTATATAATCTCCTCCTCTATACTGTGATATCTATAGACAGGTCTCAGTATATAACCTCCTCCTCTATACTGTGATATCTATACACAGGTCAGTATATAACCTCCTCCTCTATACTGTGATATCTATACACAGGTCTCAGTATATAATCTCCTCCTGTGATATCTATACACAGGTCTCAGTATATAACCTCCTCCTCTATACTGTGCTATCTGTACACAGGTCAGTATATAACCTCCTCCTCTATACTGTGATATCTACACACAGGTCTCAGTATATAACCTCCTCTATACTGTGATATCTATACACAGGTCTCCGTATACAACATCCTCCTCTATACAGTGATATCTATACACAGGTCTCAGTATATAACCTCCTCTATACAGTGATATCTATACACAGGTCTCAGTATATAATCTCCTCCTCTATACTGTGATATCTATACACAGGTCTCAGTATATAACCTCCTCTATAGTGTGATATCTATACACAGGTCTCAGTATATAACCTCCTCCTCTATACTGTCAGATCTATACACAGGTCTCAGTATATAACCTCCTCTATAGTGTGATATCTATACACAGGTCTCAGTATATAACCTCCTCCTCTATACTGTGCTATCTGTATGAAGGTCTCAGTATATAATCTCCTCCTCTATACTGTGATATCTATACACAGGTCTCAGTATATAACCTCCTCCTCTATACTGTGATATCTATACACAGGTCAGTACATAACTCCCTCCTCTATAGTGTGATATCTATACACAGGTCTCAGTATATAACATCCTCCTCTATACTGTGATATCTATAGACAGGTCTCAGTATATAACTCCCTCCTCTTTAGTGTGATATCTATATACAGGTCTCAGTATATAACCTCCTCTTTAGTGTGATATCTATATACAGGTCTCAGTATATAACCTCCTCCTCTATACTGTGATATCTATACACAGGTCTCAGTATATAACCTCCTCCTCTATACTGTGATATCTATACACAGGTCTCAGTATATAACCTCCTCCTCTATACTGTGATATCTATACACAGGTCAGTATATAACTCCCTCCTCTATAGTGTGATATCTATACACAGGTCTCAGTATATAACCTCCTCTATAGTGTGATATCTATACACAGGTCTCAGTATATAACCACCTCCTCTATACTGTGATATCTAGACAGGTCTCAGTATATAACCTCCTCCTCTATACTGTGTTATCTATACACAGGTCTCAGTATATAACCTCCTCCTCTATACTGTGATATCTATACACAGGTCAGTATATAACCTCCTCCTCTATACTGTGATATCTATACACAGGTCAGTATATAACCTCCTCCTCTATACTGTGATATCTGTATGAAGGTCTCAGTATATAATCTCC
>NW_027463990.1:0-98248 GCF_050947455.1 Rhinoderma darwinii
GAGCACTGTGTTTGACTTCTCTGGATGTTTCCCAGGCGAGTTATTGACAAGTAAATCCTAGACGCTCGATCTTGGTTATTTTCGCTTTCGCGGCTGGCAGTAAAAGAACCATGTTTCTGTGAATAACTCCTGAACCGTAAGTCCTAGACGCTCGCTCTTGGCTGCATTCGATTCAGCTCGTGGCAGCCAGTCTAAAAAACACTATCTTGGACTTCTCTGCATGTTTCCCAGACGAGAAATTGGCAGCATGTTCAGAACCATGTTTCTGTGAATAACTCCTGAACCGTAAGTCCTAGACGCTCGATCTTGGCGGCATTCGTCTCAGCGCCTGGCAATTAGTATAGGAGCACTGTGTTTGACTTCTCTGGATGTTTCCCAGGCGAGTTATTGACAAGTAAATCCTAGACGCTCGATCTTGGTTATTTTCGCTTTCGCGGCTGGCAGTAAAAGAACCATGTTTCTGTGAATAACTCCTGAACCGTAAGTCCTAGACGCTCGCTCTTGGCTGCATTCGATTCAGCTCGTGGCAGCCAGTCTAAAAAACACTATCTTGGACTTCTCTGCATGTTTCCCAGGCGAGAAATTGGCAGCATGTTCAGAACCATGTTTCTGTGAATAACTCCTGAACCGTAAGTCCTAGACGCTCGCTCTTGGCTGCATTCGATTCAGCTCGTGGCAGCCAGTCTAAAAAACACTATCTTGGACTTCTCTGCATGTTTCCCAGGCGAGAAATTGGCAGCATGTTCAGAACCATGTTTCTGTGAATAACTCCTGAACCGTAAGTCCTAGACGCTCGATCTTGGCGGCATTCGTCTCAGCGCCTGGCAATTAGTATAGGAGCACTGTGTTTGACTTCTCTGGATGTTTCCCAGGCGAGTTATTGACAAGTAAATCCTAGACGCTCGATCTTGGTTATTTTCGCTTTCGCGGCTGGCAGTAAAAGAACCATGTTTCTGTGAATAACTCCTGAACCGTAAGTCCTAGACGCTCGCTCTTGGCTGCATTCGATTCAGCTCGTGGCAGCCAGTCTAAAAAACACTATCTTGGACTTCTCTGCATGTTTCCCAGGCGAGAAATTGGCAGCATGTTCAGAACCATGTTTCTGTGAATAACTCCTGAACCGTAAGTCCTAGACGCTCGCTCTTGGCTGCATTCGATTCAGCTCGTGGCAGCCAGTCTAAAAAACACTATCTTGGACTTCTCTGCATGTTTCCCAGGCGAGAAATTGGCAGCATGTTCAGAACCATGTTTCTGTGAATAACTCCTGAACCGTAAGTCCTAGACGCTCGCTCTTGGCTGCATTCGATTCAGCTCGTGGCAGCCAGTCTAAAAAACACTATCTTGGACTTCTCTGCATGTTTCCCAGGCGAGAAATTGGCAGCATGTTCAGAACCATGTTTCTGTGAATAACTCCTGAACCGTAAGTCCTAGACGCTCGCTCTTGGCTGCATTCGATTCAGCTCGTGGCAGCCAGTCTAAAAAACACTATCTTGGACTTCTCTGCATGTTTCCCAGACGAGAAATTGGCAGCATGTTCAGAACCATGTTTCTGTGAATAACTCCTGAACCGTAAGTCCTAGACGCTCGATCTTGGCGGCATTCGTCTCAGCGCCTGGCAATTAGTATAGGAGCACTGTGTTTGACTTCT
The DNA here is from genome assembly GCF_050947455.1 of Rhinoderma darwinii. Lineage (NCBI taxonomy): Eukaryota > Metazoa > Chordata > Amphibia > Anura > Rhinodermatidae > Rhinoderma > Rhinoderma darwinii. The sequence continues at coordinate 1,649 of NW_027463990.1, forward strand.
CTGGATGTTTCCCAGGCGAGTTATTGACAAGTAAATCCTAGACGCTCGATCTTGGTTATTTTCGCTTTCGCGGCTGGCAGTAAAAGAACCATGTTTCTGTGAATAACTCCTGAACCGTAAGTCCTAGACGCTCGCTCTTGGCTGCATTCGATTCAGCTCGTGGCAGCCAGTCTAAAAAACACTATCTTGGACTTCTCTGCATGTTTCCCAGGCGAGAAATTGGCAGCATGTTCAGAACCATGTTTCTGTGAATAACTCCTGAACCGTAAGTCCTAGACGCTCGCTCTTGGCTGCATTCGATTCAGCTCGTGGCAGCCAGTCTAAAAAACACTATCTTGGACTTCTCTGCATGTTTCCCAGGCGAGCAATTGGCAGCATGTTCAGAACCATGTTTCTGTGAATAACTCCTGAACCGTAAGTCCTAGACGCTCGCTCTTGGCTGCATTCGATTCAGCTCGTGGCAGCCAGTCTAAAAAACACTATCTTGGACTTCTCTGCATGTTTCCCAGTCGAGAAATTGGCAGCATGTTCAGAACCATGTTTCTGTGAATAACTCCTGAACCGTAAGTCCTAGACGCTCGCTCTTGGCTGCATTCGATTCAGCTCGTGGCAGCCAGTCTAAAAAATACTATCTTGGACTTCTCTGCATGTTTCCCAGGCGAGCAATTGGCAGCATGTTCAGAACCATGTTTCTGTGAATAACTCCTGAACCGTAAGTCCTAGACGCTCGCTCTTGGCTGCATTCGATTCAGCTCGTGGCAGCCAGTCTAAAAAACACTATCTTGGACTTCTCTGCATGTTTCCCAGGCGAGAAATTGGCAGCATGTTCAGAACCATGTTTCTGTGAATAACTCCTGAACCGTAAGTCCTAGACGCTCGCTCTTGGCTGCATTCGATTCAGCTCGTGGCAGCCAGTCTAAAAAACACTATCTTGGACTTCTCTGCATGTTTCCCAGGCGAGCAATTGGCAGCATGTTCAGAACCATGTTTCTGTGAATAACTCCTGAACCGTAAGTCCTAGACGCTCGCTCTTGGCTGCATTCGATTCAGCTCGTGGCAGCCAGTCTAAAAAACACTATCTTGGACTTCTCTGCATGTTTCCCAGGCGAGCAATTGGCAGCATGTTCAGAACCATGTTTCTGTGAATAACTCCTGAACCGTAAGTCCTAGCCGCTCGCTCTTGGCTGCATTCGATTCAGCTCGTGGCAGCCAGTCTAAAAAACACTATCTTGGACTTCTCTGCATGTTTCCCAGGCGAGCAATTGGCAGCATGTTCAGAACCATGTTTCTGTGAATAACTCCTGAACCGTAAGTCACAGACGCTCGCTCTTGGCTGCATTCGATTCAGCTCGTGGCAGCCAGTCTAAAAAACACTATCTTGGTCTTCTCTGCATGTTCCTAAGGCAAATGTTTCTAAAGCTAATTCTTGAACCGTAAGTCCTAGACGCTCGATCTTGGCGGCATTCGTCTCAGCGCCTGGCAATTAGTATAGGAGCACTGTGTTTGACTTCTCTGGATGTTTCCCAGGCGAGTTATTGACAAGTAAATCCTAGACGCTCGATCTTGGTTATTTTCGCTTTCGCGGCTGGCAGTAAAAGAACCATGTTTCTGTGAATAACTCCTGAACCGTAAGTCCTAGACGCTCGCTCTTGGCTGCATTCGATTCAGCTCGTGGCAGCCAGTCTAAAAAACACTATCTTGGACTTCTCTGCATGTTTCCCAGGCGAGCAATTGGCAGCATGTTCAGAACCATGTTTCTGTGAATAACTCCTGAACCGTAAGTCCTAGACGCTCGCTCTTGGCTGCATTCGATTCAGCTCGTGGCAGCCAGTCTAAAAAACACTATCTTGGACTTCTCTGCATGTTTCCCAGGCGAGCAATTGGCAGCATGTTCAGAACCATGTTTCTGTGAATAACTCCTGAACCGTAAGTCCTAGACGCTCGCTCTTGGCTGCATTCGATTCAGCTCGTGGCAGCCAGTCTAAAAAACACTATCTTGGACTTCTCTGCATGTTTCCCAGGCGAGCAATTGGCAGCATGTTCAGAACCATGTTTCTGTGAATAACTCCTGAACCGTAAGTCCTAGACGCTCGCTCTTGGCTGCATTCGATTCAGCTCGTGGCAGCCAGTCTAAAAAACACTATCTTGGACTTCTCTGCATGTTTCCCAGGCGAGCAATTGGCAGCATGTTCAGAACCATGTTTCTGTGAATAACTCCTGAACCGTAAGTCACAGACGCTCGCTCTTGGCTGCATTCGATTCAGCTCGTGGCAGCCAGTCTAAAAAACACTATCTTGGACTTCTCTGCATGTTTCCCAGGCGAGAAATTGGCAGCATGTTCAGAACCATGTTTCTGTGAATAACTCCTGAACCGTAAGTCCTAGACGCTCGCTCTTGGCTGCATTCGATTCAGCTCGTGGCAGCCAGTCTAAAAAATACTATCTTGGACTTCTCTGCATGTTTCCCAGGCGAGCAATTGGCAGCATGTTCAGAACCATGTTTCTGTGAATAACTCCTGAACCGTAAGTCCTAGACGCTCGCTCTTGGCTGCATTCGATTCAGCTCGTGGCAGCCAGTCTAAAAAACACTATCTTGGACTTCTCTGCATGTTTCCCAGGCGAGAAATTGGCAGCATGTTCAGAACCATGTTTCTGTGAATAACTCCTGAACCGTAAGTCCTAGACGCTCGCTCTTGGCTGCATTCGATTCAGCTCGTGGCAGCCAGTCTAAAAAACACTATCTTGGACTTCTCTGCATGTTTCCCAGGCGAGCAATTGGCAGCATGTTCAGAACCATGTTTCTGTGAATAACTCCTGAACCGTAAGTCCTAGACGCTCGCTCTTGGCTGCATTCGATTCAGCTCGTGGCAGCCAGTCTAAAAAACACTATCTTGGACTTCTCTGCATGTTTCCCAGGCGAGCAATTGGCAGCATGTTCAGAACCATGTTTCTGTGAATAACTCCTGAACCGTAAGTCCTAGACGCTCGCTCTTGGCTGCATTCGATTCAGCTCGTGGCAGCCAGTCTAAAAAACACTATCTTGGACTTCTCTGCATGTTTCCCAGGCGAGCAATTGGCAGCATGTTCAGAACCATGTTTCTGTGAATAACTCCTGAACCGTAAGTCACAGACGCTCGCTCTTGGCTGCATTCGATTCAGCTCGTGGCAGCCAGTCTAAAAAACACTATCTTGGACTTCTCTGCATGTTCCTAAGGCAAATGTTTCTAAAGCTAATTCTTGAACCGTAAGTCCTAGACGCTCGATCTTGGCGGCATTCGTCTCAGCGCCTGGCAATTAGTATAGGAGCACTGTGTTTGACTTCTCTGGATGTTTCCCAGGCGAGTTATTGACAAGTAAATCCTAGACGCTCGATCTTGGTTATTTTCGCTTTCGCGGCTGGCAGTAAAAGAACCATGTTTCTGTGAATAACTCCTGAACCGTAAGTCCTAGACGCTCGCTCTTGGCTGCATTCGATTCAGCTCGTGGCAGCCAGTCTAAAAAACACTATCTTGGACTTCTCTGCATGTTTCCCAGGCGAGCAATTGGCAGCATGTTCAGAACCATGTTTCTGTGAATAACTCCTGAACCGTAAGTCCTAGACGCTCGCTCTTGGCTGCATTCGATTCAGCTCGTGGCAGCCAGTCTAAAAAACACTATCTTGGACTTCTCTGCATGTTCCTAAGGCAAATGTTTCTAAAGCTAATTCTTGAACCGTAAGTCCTAGACGCTCGATCTTGGCGGCATTCGTCTCAGCGCCTGGCAATTAGTATAGGAGCACTGTGTTTGACTTCTCTGGATGTTTCCCAGGCGAGTTATTGACAAGTAAATCCTAGACGCTCGATCTTGGTTATTTTCGCTTTCGCGGCTGGCAGTAAAAGAACCATGTTTCTGTGAATAACTCCTGAACCGTAAGTCCTAGACGCTCGCTCTTGGCTGCATTCGATTCAGCTCGTGGCAGCCAGTCTAAAAAACACTATCTTGGACTTCTCTGCATGTTTCCCAGGCGAGCAATTGGCAGCATGTTCAGAACCATGTTTCTGTGAATAACTCCTGAACCGTAAGTCCTAGACGCTCGCTCTTGGCTGCATTCGATTCAGCTCGTGGCAGCCAGTCTAAAAAACACTATCTTGGACTTCTCTGCATGTTTCCCAGGCGAGCAATTGGCAGCATGTTCAGAACCATGTTTCTGTGAATAACTCCTGAACCGTAAGTCCTAGACGCTCGCTCTTGGCTGCATTCGATTCAGCTCGTGGCAGCCAGTCTAAAAAACACTATCTTGGACTTCTCTGCATGTTTCCCAGGCGAGCAATTGGCAGCATGTTCAGAACCATGTTTCTGTGAATAACTCCTGAACCGTAAGTCACAGACGCTCGCTCTTGGCTGCTTTCGATTCAGCTCGTGGCAGCCAGTCTAAAAAACACTATCTTGGACTTCTCTGCATGTTCCTAAGGCAAATGTTTCTAAAGCTAATTCTTGAACCGTAAGTCCTAGACGCTCGATCTTGGCGGCATTCGTCTCAGCGCCTGGCAATTAGTATAGGAGCACTGTGTTTGACTTCTCTGGATGTTTCCCAGGCGAGTTATTGACAAGTAAATCCTAGACGCTCGATCTTGGTTATTTTCGCTTTCGCGGCTGGCAGTAAAAGAACCATGTTTCTGTGAATAACTCCTGAACCGTAAGTCCTAGACGCTCGCTCTTGGCTGCATTCGATTCAGCTCGTGGCAGCCAGTCTAAAAAACACTATCTTGGACTTCTCTGCATGTTTCCCAGGCGAGCAATTGGCAGCATGTTCAGAACCATGTTTCTGTGAATAACTCCTGAACCGTAAGTCCTAGACGCTCGATCTTGGCGGCATTCGTCTCAGCGCCTGGCAATTAGTATAGGAGCACTGTGTTTGACTTCTCTGGATGTTTCCCAGGCGAGTTATTGACAAGTAAATCCTAGACGCTCGATCTTGGTTATTTTCGCTTTCGCGGCTGGCAGTAAAAGAACCATGTTTCTGTGAATAACTCCTGAACCGTAAGTCCTAGACGCTCGCTCTTGGCTGCATTCGATTCAGCTCGTGGCAGCCAGTCTAAAAAACACTATCTTGGACTTCTCTGCATGTTTCCCAGGCGAGAAATTGGCAGCATGTTCAGAACCATGTTTCTGTGAATAACTCCTGAACCGTAAGTCCTAGACGCTCGCTCTTGGCTGCATTCGATTCAGCTCGTGGCAGCCAGTCTAAAAAACACTATCTTGGACTTCTCTGCATGTTTCCCAGGCGAGCAATTGGCAGCATGTTCAGAACCATGTTTCTGTGAATAACTCCTGAACCGTAAGTCCTAGACGCTCGCTCTTGGCTGCATTCGATTCAGCTCGTGGCAGCCAGTCTAAAAAACACTATCTTGGACTTCTCTGCATGTTTCCCAGGCGAGAAATTGGCAGCATGTTCAGAACCATGTTTCTGTGAATAACTCCTGAACCGTAAGTCCTAGACGCTCGCTCTTGGCTGCATTCGATTCAGCTCGTGGCAGCCAGTCTAAAAAACACTATCTTGGACTTCTCTGCATGTTTCCCAGGCGAGCAATTGGCAGCATGTTCAGAACCATGTTTCTGTGAATAACTCCTGAACCGTAAGTCCTAGACGCTCGCTCTTGGCTGCATTCGATTCAGCTCGTGGCAGCCAGTCTAAAAAACACTATCTTGGACTTCTCTGCATGTTTCCCAGGCGAGAAATTGGCAGCATGTTCAGAACCATGTTTCTGTGAATAACTCCTGAACCGTAAGTCCTAGACGCTCGCTCTTGGCTGCATTCGATTCAGCTCGTGGCAGCCAGTCTAAAAAACACTATCTTGGACTTCTCTGCATGTTTCCCAGGCGAGCAATTGGCAGCATGTTCAGAACCATGTTTCTGTGAATAACTCCTGAACCGTAAGTCCTAGACGCTCGCTCTTGGCTGCATTCGATTCAGCTCGTGGCAGCCAGTCTAAAAAACACTATCTTGGACTTCTCTGCATGTTTCCCAGGCGAGAAATTGGCAGCATGTTCAGAACCATGTTTCTGTGAATAACTCCTGAACCGTAAGTCCTAGACGCTCGCTCTTGGCTGCATTCGATTCAGCTCGTGGCAGCCAGTCTAAAAAATATTATCTTGGACTTCTCTGCATGTTTCCCAGGCGAGCAATTGGCAGCATGTTCAGAACCATGTTTCTGTGAATAACTCCTGAACCGTAAGTCACAGACGCTCGCTCTTGGCTGCATTCGATTCAGCTCGTGGCAGCCAGTCTAAAAAACACTATCTTGGACTTCTCTGCATGTTCCTAAGGCAAATGTTTCTAAAGCTAATTCTTGAACCGTAAGTCCTAGACGCTCGATCTTGGCGGCATTCGTCTCAGCGCCTGGCAATTAGTATAGGAGCACTGTGTTTGACTTCTCTGGATGTTTCCCAGGCGAGTTATTGACAAGTAAATCCTAGACGCTCGATCTTGGTTATTTTCGCTTTCGCGGCTGGCAGTAAAAGAACCATGTTTCTGTGAATAACTCCTGAACCGTAAGTCCTAGACGCTCGCTCTTGGCTGCATTCGATTCAGCTCGTGGCAGCCAGTCTAAAAAACACTATCTTGGACTTCTCTGCATGTTTCCCAGGCGAGCAATTGGCAGCATGTTCAGAACCATGTTTCTGTGAATAACTCCTGAACCGTAAGTCCTAGACGCTCGCTCTTGGCTGCATTCGATTCAGCTCGTGGCAGCCAGTCTAAAAAACACTATCTTGGACTTCTCTGCATGTTTCCCAGGCGAGCAATTGGCAGCATGTTCAGAACCATGTTTCTGTGAATAACTCCTGAACCGTAAGTCCTAGACGCTCGCTCTTGGCTGCATTCGATTCAGCTCGTGGCAGCCAGTCTAAAAAACACTATCTTGGACTTCTCTGCATGTTTCCCAGGCGAGCAATTGGCAGCATGTTCAGAACCATGTTTCTGTGAATAACTCCTGAACCGTAAGTCCTAGACGCTCGCTCTTGGCTGCATTCGATTCAGCTCGTGGCAGCCAGTCTAAAAAACACTATCTTGGACTTCTCTGCATGTTTCCCAGGCGAGAAATTGGCAGCATGTTCAGAACCATGTTTCTGTGAATAACTCCTGAACCGTAAGTCCTAGACGCTCGCTCTTGGCTGCATTCGATTCAGCTCGTGGCAGCCAGTCTAAAAAATACTATCTTGGACTTCTCTGCATGTTTCCCAGGCGAGCAATTGGCAGCATGTTCAGAACCATGTTTCTGTGAATAACTCCTGAACCGTAAGTCCTAGACGCTCGCTCTTGGCTGCATTCGATTCAGCTCGTGGCAGCCAGTCTAAAAAACACTATCTTGGACTTCTCTGCATGTTTCCCAGGCGAGAAATTGGCAGCATGTTCAGAACCATGTTTCTGTGAATAACTCCTGAACCGTAAGTCCTAGACGCTCGCTCTTGGCTGCATTCGATTCAGCTCGTGGCAGCCAGTCTAAAAAACACTATCTTGGACTTCTCTGCATGTTTCCCAGGCGAGCAATTGGCAGCATGTTCAGAACCATGTTTCTGTGAATAACTCCTGAACCGTAAGTCCTAGACGCTCGCTCTTGGCTGCATTCGATTCAGCTCGTGGCAGCCAGTCTAAAAAACACTATCTTGGACTTCTCTGCATGTTTCCCAGGCGAGCAATTGGCAGCATGTTCAGAACCATGTTTCTGTGAATAACTCCTGAACCGTAAGTCCTAGACGCTCGCTCTTGGCTGCATTCGATTCAGCTCGTGGCAGCCAGTCTAAAAAACACTATCTTGGACTTCTCTGCATGTTTCCCAGGCGAGCAATTGGCAGCATGTTCAGAACCATGTTTCTGTGAATAACTCCTGAACCGTAAGTCACAGACGCTCGCTCTTGGCTGCATTCGATTCAGCTCGTGGCAGCCAGTCTAAAAAACACTATCTTGGACTTCTCTGCATGTTCCTAAGGCAAATGTTTCTAAAGCTAATTCTTGAACCGTAAGTCCTAGACGCTCGATCTTGGCGGCATTCGTCTCAGCGCCTGGCAATTAGTATAGGAGCACTGTGTTTGACTTCTCTGGATGTTTCCCAGGCGAGTTATTGACAAGTAAATCCTAGACGCTCGATCTTGGTTATTTTCGCTTTCGCGGCTGGCAGTAAAAGAACCATGTTTCTGTGAATAACTCCTGAACCGTAAGTCCTAGACGCTCGCTCTTGGCTGCATTCGATTCAGCTCGTGGCAGCCAGTCTAAAAAACACTATCTTGGACTTCTCTGCATGTTTCCCAGGCGAGCAATTGGCAGCATGTTCAGAACCATGTTTCTGTGAATAACTCCTGAACCGTAAGTCCTAGACGCTCGCTCTTGGCTGCATTCGATTCAGCTCGTGGCAGCCAGTCTAAAAAACACTATCTTGGACTTCTCTGCATGTTTCCCAGGCGAGCAATTGGCAGCATGTTCAGAACCATGTTTCTGTGAATAACTCCTGAACCGTAAGTCCTAGACGCTCGCTCTTGGCTGCATTCGATTCAGCTCGTGGCAGCCAGTCTAAAAAACACTATCTTGGACTTCTCTGCATGTTTCCCAGGCGAGCAATTGGCAGCATGTTCAGAACCATGTTTCTGTGAATAACTCCTGAACCGTAAGTCCTAGACGCTCGCTCTTGGCTGCATTCGATTCAGCTCGTGGCAGCCAGTCTAAAAAACACTATCTTGGACTTCTCTGCATGTTTCCCAGGCGAGCAATTGGCAGCATGTTCAGAACCATGTTTCTGTGAATAACTCCTGAACCGTAAGTCACAGACGCTCGCTCTTGGCTGCATTCGATTCAGCTCGTGGCAGCCAGTCTAAAAAACACTATCTTGGACTTCTCTGCATGTTCCTAAGGCAAATGTTTCTAAAGCTAATTCTTGAACCGTAAGTCCTAGACGCTCGATCTTGGCGGCATTCGTCTCAGCGCCTGGCAATTAGTATAGGAGCACTGTGTTTGACTTCTCTGGATGTTTCCCAGGCGAGTTATTGACAAGTAAATCCTAGACGCTCGATCTTGGTTATTTTCGCTTTCGCGGCTGGCAGTAAAAGAACCATGTTTCTGTGAATAACTCCTGAACCGTAAGTCCTAGACGCTCGCTCTTGGCTGCATTCGATTCAGCTCGTGGCAGCCAGTCTAAAAAACACTATCTTGGACTTCTCTGCATGTTTCCCAGGCGAGCAATTGGCAGCATGTTCAGAACCATGTTTCTGTGAATAACTCCTGAACCGTAAGTCCTAGACGCTCGCTCTTGGCTGCATTCGATTCAGCTCGTGGCAGCCAGTCTAAAAAACACTATCTTGGACTTCTCTGCATGTTCCTAAGGCAAATGTTTCTAAAGCTAATTCTTGAACCGTAAGTCCTAGACGCTCGATCTTGGCGGCATTCGTCTCAGCGCCTGGCAATTAGTATAGGAGCACTGTGTTTGACTTCTCTGGATGTTTCCCAGGCGAGTTATTGACAAGTAAATCCTAGACGCTCGATCTTGGTTATTTTCGCTTTCGCGGCTGGCAGTAAAAGAACCATGTTTCTGTGAATAACTCCTGAACCGTAAGTCCTAGACGCTCGCTCTTGGCTGCATTCGATTCAGCTCGTGGCAGCCAGTCTAAAAAACACTATCTTGGACTTCTCTGCATGTTTCCCAGACGAGAAATTGGCAGCATGTTCAGAACCATGTTTCTGTGAATAACTCCTGAACCGTAAGTCCTAGACGCTCGATCTTGGCGGCATTCGTCTCAGCGCCTGGCAATTAGTATAGGAGCACTGTGTTTGACTTCTCTGGATGTTTCCCAGGCGAGTTATTGACAAGTAAATCCTAGACGCTCGATCTTGGTTATTTTCGCTTTCGCGGCTGGCAGTAAAAGAACCATGTTTCTGTGAATAACTCCTGAACCGTAAGTCCTAGACGCTCGCTCTTGGCTGCATTCGATTCAGCTCGTGGCAGCCAGTCTAAAAAACACTATCTTGGACTTCTCTGCATGTTTCCCAGGCGAGAAATTGGCAGCATGTTCAGAACCATGTTTCTGTGAATAACTCCTGAACCGTAAGTCCTAGACGCTCGCTCTTGGCTGCATTCGATTCAGCTCGTGGCAGCCAGTCTAAAAAACACTATCTTGGACTTCTCTGCATGTTTCCCAGGCGAGAAATTGGCAGCATGTTCAGAACCATGTTTCTGTGAATAACTCCTGAACCGTAAGTCCTAGACGCTCGATCTTGGCGGCATTCGTCTCAGCGCCTGGCAATTAGTATAGGAGCACTGTGTTTGACTTCTCTGGATGTTTCCCAGGCGAGTTATTGACAAGTAAATCCTAGACGCTCGATCTTGGTTATTTTCGCTTTCGCGGCTGGCAGTAAAAGAACCATGTTTCTGTGAATAACTCCTGAACCGTAAGTCCTAGACGCTCGCTCTTGGCTGCATTCGATTCAGCTCGTGGCAGCCAGTCTAAAAAACACTATCTTGGACTTCTCTGCATGTTTCCCAGGCGAGAAATTGGCAGCATGTTCAGAACCATGTTTCTGTGAATAACTCCTGAACCGTAAGTCCTAGACGCTCGCTCTTGGCTGCATTCGATTCAGCTCGTGGCAGCCAGTCTAAAAAACACTATCTTGGACTTCTCTGCATGTTTCCCAGGCGAGAAATTGGCAGCATGTTCAGAACCATGTTTCTGTGAATAACTCCTGAACCGTAAGTCCTAGACGCTCGCTCTTGGCTGCATTCGATTCAGCTCGTGGCAGCCAGTCTAAAAAACACTATCTTGGACTTCTCTGCATGTTTCCCAGGCGAGAAATTGGCAGCATGTTCAGAACCATGTTTCTGTGAATAACTCCTGAACCGTAAGTCCTAGACGCTCGCTCTTGGCTGCATTCGATTCAGCTCGTGGCAGCCAGTCTAAAAAACACTATCTTGGACTTCTCTGCATGTTTCCCAGACGAGAAATTGGCAGCATGTTCAGAACCATGTTTCTGTGAATAACTCCTGAACCGTAAGTCCTAGACGCTCGATCTTGGCGGCATTCGTCTCAGCGCCTGGCAATTAGTATAGGAGCACTGTGTTTGACTTCTCTGGATGTTTCCCAGGCGAGTTATTGACAAGTAAATCCTAGACGCTCGATCTTGGTTATTTTCGCTTTCGCGGCTGGCAGTAAAAGAACCATGTTTCTGTGAATAACTCCTGAACCGTAAGTCCTAGACGCTCGCTCTTGGCTGCATTCGATTCAGCTCGTGGCAGCCAGTCTAAAAAACACTATCTTGGACTTCTCTGCATGTTTCCCAGGCGAGAAATTGGCAGCATGTTCAGAACCATGTTTCTGTGAATAACTCCTGAACCGTAAGTCCTAGACGCTCGCTCTTGGCTGCATTCGATTCAGCTCGTGGCAGCCAGTCTAAAAAACACTATCTTGGACTTCTCTGCATGTTTCCCAGGCGAGCAATTGGCAGCATGTTCAGAACCATGTTTCTGTGAATAACTCCTGAACCGTAAGTCCTAGACGCTCGCTCTTGGCTGCATTCGATTCAGCTCGTGGCAGCCAGTCTAAAAAATACTATCTTGGACTTCTCTGCATGTTTCCCAGGCGAGCAATTGGCAGCATGTTCAGAACCATGTTTCTGTGAATAACTCCTGAACCGTAAGTCCTAGACGCTCGCTCTTGGCTGCATTCGATTCAGCTCGTGGCAGCCAGTCTAAAAAACACTATCTTGGACTTCTCTGCATGTTTCCCAGGCGAGAAATTGGCAGCATGTTCAGAACCATGTTTCTGTGAATAACTCCTGAACCGTAAGTCCTAGACGCTCGCTCTTGGCTGCATTCGATTCAGCTCGTGGCAGCCAGTCTAAAAAACACTATCTTGGACTTCTCTGCATGTTTCCCAGGCGAGCAATTGGCAGCATGTTCAGAACCATGTTTCTGTGAATAACTCCTGAACCGTAAGTCCTAGACGCTCGCTCTTGGCTGCATTCGATTCAGCTCGTGGCAGCCAGTCTAAAAAACACTATCTTGGACTTCTCTGCATGTTTCCCAGGCGAGCAATTGGCAGCATGTTCAGAACCATGTTTCTGTGAATAACTCCTGAACCGTAAGTCCTAGACGCTCGCTCTTGGCTGCATTCGATTCAGCTCGTGGCAGCCAGTCTAAAAAACACTATCTTGGACTTCTCTGCATGTTTCCCAGGCGAGCAATTGGCAGCATGTTCAGAACCATGTTTCTGTGAATAACTCCTGAACCGTAAGTCACAGACGCTCGCTCTTGGCTGCATTCGATTCAGCTCGTGGCAGCCAGTCTAAAAAACACTATCTTGGTCTTCTCTGCATGTTCCTAAGGCAAATGTTTCTAAAGCTAATTCTTGAACCGTAAGTCCTAGACGCTCGATCTTGGCGGCATTCGTCTCAGCGCCTGGCAATTAGTATAGGAGCACTGTGTTTGACTTCTCTGGATGTTTCCCAGGCGAGTTATTGACAAGTAAATCCTAGACGCTCGATCTTGGTTATTTTCGCTTTCGCGGCTGGCAGTAAAAGAACCATGTTTCTGTGAATAACTCCTGAACCGTAAGTCCTAGACGCTCGCTCTTGGCTGCATTCGATTCAGCTCGTGGCAGCCAGTCTAAAAAACACTATCTTGGACTTCTCTGCATGTTTCCCAGGCGAGCAATTGGCAGCATGTTCAGAACCATGTTTCTGTGAATAACTCCTGAACCGTAAGTCCTAGACGCTCGCTCTTGGCTGCATTCGATTCAGCTCGTGGCAGCCAGTCTAAAAAACACTATCTTGGACTTCTCTGCATGTTTCCCAGGCGAGCAATTGGCAGCATGTTCAGAACCATGTTTCTGTGAATAACTCCTGAACCGTAAGTCCTAGACGCTCGCTCTTGGCTGCATTCGATTCAGCTCGTGGCAGCCAGTCTAAAAAACACTATCTTGGACTTCTCTGCATGTTTCCCAGGCGAGCAATTGGCAGCATGTTCAGAACCATGTTTCTGTGAATAACTCCTGAACCGTAAGTCCTAGACGCTCGCTCTTGGCTGCATTCGATTCAGCTCGTGGCAGCCAGTCTAAAAAACACTATCTTGGACTTCTCTGCATGTTTCCCAGGCGAGCAATTGGCAGCATGTTCAGAACCATGTTTCTGTGAATAACTCCTGAACCGTAAGTCACAGACGCTCGCTCTTGGCTGCATTCGATTCAGCTCGTGGCAGCCAGTCTAAAAAACACTATCTTGGACTTCTCTGCATGTTCCTAAGGCAAATGTTTCTAAAGCTAATTCTTGAACCGTAAGTCCTAGACGCTCGATCTTGGCGGCATTCGTCTCAGCGCCTGGCAATTAGTATAGGAGCACTGTGTTTGACTTCTCTGGATGTTTCCCAGGCGAGTTATTGACAAGTAAATCCTAGACGCTCGATCTTGGTTATTTTCGCTTTCGCGGCTGGCAGTAAAAGAACCATGTTTCTGTGAATAACTCCTGAACCGTAAGTCCTAGACGCTCGCTCTTGGCTGCATTCGATTCAGCTCGTGGCAGCCAGTCTAAAAAACACTATCTTGGACTTCTCTGCATGTTTCCCAGACGAGAAATTGGCAGCATGTTCAGAACCATGTTTCTGTGAATAACTCCTGAACCGTAAGTCCTAGACGCTCGATCTTGGCGGCATTCGTCTCAGCGCCTGGCAATTAGTATAGGAGCACTGTGTTTGACTTCTCTGGATGTTTCCCAGGCGAGTTATTGACAAGTAAATCCTAGACGCTCGATCTTGGTTATTTTCGCTTTCGCGGCTGGCAGTAAAAGAACCATGTTTCTGTGAATAACTCCTGAACCGTAAGTCCTAGACGCTCGCTCTTGGCTGCATTCGATTCAGCTCGTGGCAGCCAGTCTAAAAAACACTATCTTGGACTTCTCTGCATGTTTCCCAGGCGAGAAATTGGCAGCATGTTCAGAACCATGTTTCTGTGAATAACTCCTGAACCGTAAGTCCTAGACGCTCGCTCTTGGCTGCATTCGATTCAGCTCGTGGCAGCCAGTCTAAAAAACACTATCTTGGACTTCTCTGCATGTTTCCCAGGCGAGAAATTGGCAGCATGTTCAGAACCATGTTTCTGTGAATAACTCCTGAACCGTAAGTCCTAGACGCTCGATCTTGGCGGCATTCGTCTCAGCGCCTGGCAATTAGTATAGGAGCACTGTGTTTGACTTCTCTGGATGTTTCCCAGGCGAGTTATTGACAAGTAAATCCTAGACGCTCGATCTTGGTTATTTTCGCTTTCGCGGCTGGCAGTAAAAGAACCATGTTTCTGTGAATAACTCCTGAACCGTAAGTCCTAGACGCTCGCTCTTGGCTGCATTCGATTCAGCTCGTGGCAGCCAGTCTAAAAAACACTATCTTGGACTTCTCTGCATGTTTCCCAGGCGAGAAATTGGCAGCATGTTCAGAACCATGTTTCTGTGAATAACTCCTGAACCGTAAGTCCTAGACGCTCGCTCTTGGCTGCATTCGATTCAGCTCGTGGCAGCCAGTCTAAAAAACACTATCTTGGACTTCTCTGCATGTTTCCCAGGCGAGAAATTGGCAGCATGTTCAGAACCATGTTTCTGTGAATAACTCCTGAACCGTAAGTCCTAGACGCTCGCTCTTGGCTGCATTCGATTCAGCTCGTGGCAGCCAGTCTAAAAAACACTATCTTGGACTTCTCTGCATGTTTCCCAGGCGAGAAATTGGCAGCATGTTCAGAACCATGTTTCTGTGAATAACTCCTGAACCGTAAGTCCTAGACGCTCGCTCTTGGCTGCATTCGATTCAGCTCGTGGCAGCCAGTCTAAAAAACACTATCTTGGACTTCTCTGCATGTTTCCCAGACGAGAAATTGGCAGCATGTTCAGAACCATGTTTCTGTGAATAACTCCTGAACCGTAAGTCCTAGACGCTCGATCTTGGCGGCATTCGTCTCAGCGCCTGGCAATTAGTATAGGAGCACTGTGTTTGACTTCTCTGGATGTTTCCCAGGCGAGTTATTGACAAGTAAATCCTAGACGCTCGATCTTGGTTATTTTCGCTTTCGCGGCTGGCAGTAAAAGAACCATGTTTCTGTGAATAACTCCTGAACCGTAAGTCCTAGACGCTCGCTCTTGGCTGCATTCGATTCAGCTCGTGGCAGCCAGTCTAAAAAACACTATCTTGGACTTCTCTGCATGTTTCCCAGGCGAGAAATTGGCAGCATGTTCAGAACCATGTTTCTGTGAATAACTCCTGAACCGTAAGTCCTAGACGCTCGCTCTTGGCTGCATTCGATTCAGCTCGTGGCAGCCAGTCTAAAAAACACTATCTTGGACTTCTCTGCATGTTTCCCAGGCGAGCAATTGGCAGCATGTTCAGAACCATGTTTCTGTGAATAACTCCTGAACCGTAAGTCCTAGACGCTCGCTCTTGGCTGCATTCGATTCAGCTCGTGGCAGCCAGTCTAAAAAACACTATCTTGGACTTCTCTGCATGTTTCCCAGTCGAGAAATTGGCAGCATGTTCAGAACCATGTTTCTGTGAATAACTCCTGAACCGTAAGTCCTAGACGCTCGCTCTTGGCTGCATTCGATTCAGCTCGTGGCAGCCAGTCTAAAAAATACTATCTTGGACTTCTCTGCATGTTTCCCAGGCGAGCAATTGGCAGCATGTTCAGAACCATGTTTCTGTGAATAACTCCTGAACCGTAAGTCCTAGACGCTCGCTCTTGGCTGCATTCGATTCAGCTCGTGGCAGCCAGTCTAAAAAACACTATCTTGGACTTCTCTGCATGTTTTCCAGGCGAGAAATTGGCAGCATGTTCAGAACCATGTTTCTGTGAATAACTCCTGAACCGTAAGTCCTAGACGCTCGCTCTTGGCTGCATTCGATTCAGCTCGTGGCAGCCAGTCTAAAAAACACTATCTTGGACTTCTCTGCATGTTTCCCAGGCGAGCAATTGGCAGCATGTTCAGAACCATGTTTCTGTGAATAACTCCTGAACCGTAAGTCCTAGACGCTCGCTCTTGGCTGCATTCGATTCAGCTCGTGGCAGCCAGTCTAAAAAACACTATCTTGGACTTCTCTGCATGTTTCCCAGGCGAGCAATTGGCAGCATGTTCAGAACCATGTTTCTGTGAATAACTCCTGAACCGTAAGTCCTAGACGCTCGCTCTTGGCTGCATTCGATTCAGCTCGTGGCAGCCAGTCTAAAAAACACTATCTTGGA
This sequence comes from Rhinoderma darwinii, assembly GCF_050947455.1. Taxonomy (NCBI): domain Eukaryota; kingdom Metazoa; phylum Chordata; class Amphibia; order Anura; family Rhinodermatidae; genus Rhinoderma; species Rhinoderma darwinii. The sequence goes on from NW_027463990.1 coordinate 17,878, forward strand.
CTTCTCTGCATGTTTCCCAGGCGAGCAATTGGCAGCATGTTCAGAACCATGTTTCTGTGAATAACTCCTGAACCGTAAGTCACAGACGCTCGCTCTTGGCTGCATTCGATTCAGCTCGTGGCAGCCAGTCTAAAAAACACTATCTTGGTCTTCTCTGCATGTTCCTAAGGCAAATGTTTCTAAAGCTAATTCTTGAACCGTAAGTCCTAGACGCTCGATCTTGGCGGCATTCGTCTCAGCGCCTGGCAATTAGTATAGGAGCACTGTGTTTGACTTCTCTGGATGTTTCCCAGGCGAGTTATTGACAAGTAAATCCTAGACGCTCGATCTTGGTTATTTTCGCTTTCGCGGCTGGCAGTAAAAGAACCATGTTTCTGTGAATAACTCCTGAACCGTAAGTCCTAGACGCTCGCTCTTGGCTGCATTCGATTCAGCTCGTGGCAGCCAGTCTAAAAAACACTATCTTGGACTTCTCTGCATGTTTCCCAGGCGAGCAATTGGCAGCATGTTCAGAACCATGTTTCTGTGAATAACTCCTGAACCGTAAGTCCTAGACGCTCGCTCTTGGCTGCATTCGATTCAGCTCGTGGCAGCCAGTCTAAAAAACACTATCTTGGACTTCTCTGCATGTTTCCCAGGCGAGCAATTGGCAGCATGTTCAGAACCATGTTTCTGTGAATAACTCCTGAACCGTAAGTCCTAGACGCTCGCTCTTGGCTGCATTCGATTCAGCTCGTGGCAGCCAGTCTAAAAAACACTATCTTGGACTTCTCTGCATGTTTCCCAGGCGAGCAATTGGCAGCATGTTCAGAACCATGTTTCTGTGAATAACTCCTGAACCGTAAGTCCTAGACGCTCGCTCTTGGCTGCATTCGATTCAGCTCGTGGCAGCCAGTCTAAAAAACACTATCTTGGACTTCTCTGCATGTTTCCCAGGCGAGCAATTGGCAGCATGTTCAGAACCATGTTTCTGTGAATAACTCCTGAACCGTAAGTCACAGACGCTCGCTCTTGGCTGCATTCGATTCAGCTCGTGGCAGCCAGTCTAAAAAACACTATCTTGGACTTCTCTGCATGTTTCCCAGGCGAGAAATTGGCAGCATGTTCAGAACCATGTTTCTGTGAATAACTCCTGAACCGTAAGTCCTAGACGCTCGCTCTTGGCTGCATTCGATTCAGCTCGTGGCAGCCAGTCTAAAAAATACTATCTTGGACTTCTCTGCATGTTTCCCAGGCGAGCAATTGGCAGCATGTTCAGAACCATGTTTCTGTGAATAACTCCTGAACCGTAAGTCCTAGACGCTCGCTCTTGGCTGCATTCGATTCAGCTCGTGGCAGCCAGTCTAAAAAACACTATCTTGGACTTCTCTGCATGTTTCCCAGGCGAGAAATTGGCAGCATGTTCAGAACCATGTTTCTGTGAATAACTCCTGAACCGTAAGTCCTAGACGCTCGCTCTTGGCTGCATTCGATTCAGCTCGTGGCAGCCAGTCTAAAAAACACTATCTTGGACTTCTCTGCATGTTTCCCAGGCGAGCAATTGGCAGCATGTTCAGAACCATGTTTCTGTGAATAACTCCTGAACCGTAAGTCCTAGACGCTCGCTCTTGGCTGCATTCGATTCAGCTCGTGGCAGCCAGTCTAAAAAAACACTATCTTGGACTTCTCTGCATGTTTCCCAGGCGAGCAATTGGCAGCATGTTCAGAACCATGTTTCTGTGAATAACTCCTGAACCGTAAGTCCTAGACGCTCGCTCTTGGCTGCATTCGATTCAGCTCGTGGCAGCCAGTCTAAAAAACACTATCTTGGACTTCTCTGCATGTTTCCCAGGCGAGCAATTGGCAGCATGTTCAGAACCATGTTTCTGTGAATAACTCCTGAACCGTAAGTCACAGACGCTCGCTCTTGGCTGCATTCGATTCAGCTCGTGGCAGCCAGTCTAAAAAACACTATCTTGGACTTCTCTGCATGTTCCTAAGGCAAATGTTTCTAAAGCTAATTCTTGAACCGTAAGTCCTAGACGCTCGATCTTGGCGGCATTCGTCTCAGCGCCTGGCAATTAGTATAGGAGCACTGTGTTTGACTTCTCTGGATGTTTCCCAGGCGAGTTATTGACAAGTAAATCCTAGACGCTCGATCTTGGTTATTTTCGCTTTCGCGGCTGGCAGTAAAAGAACCATGTTTCTGTGAATAACTCCTGAACCGTAAGTCCTAGACGCTCGCTCTTGGCTGCATTCGATTCAGCTCGTGGCAGCCAGTCTAAAAAACACTATCTTGGACTTCTCTGCATGTTTCCCAGGCGAGCAATTGGCAGCATGTTCAGAACCATGTTTCTGTGAATAACTCCTGAACCGTAAGTCCTAGACGCTCGCTCTTGGCTGCATTCGATTCAGCTCGTGGCAGCCAGTCTAAAAAACACTATCTTGGACTTCTCTGCATGTTCCTAAGGCAAATGTTTCTAAAGCTAATTCTTGAACCGTAAGTCCTAGACGCTCGATCTTGGCGGCATTCGTCTCAGCGCCTGGCAATTAGTATAGGAGCACTGTGTTTGACTTCTCTGGATGTTTCCCAGGCGAGTTATTGACAAGTAAATCCTAGACGCTCGATCTTGGTTATTTTCGCTTTCGCGGCTGGCAGTAAAAGAACCATGTTTCTGTGAATAACTCCTGAACCGTAAGTCCTAGACGCTCGCTCTTGGCTGCATTCGATTCAGCTCGTGGCAGCCAGTCTAAAAAACACTATCTTGGACTTCTCTGCATGTTTCCCAGGCGAGCAATTGGCAGCATGTTCAGAACCATGTTTCTGTGAATAACTCCTGAACCGTAAGTCCTAGACGCTCGCTCTTGGCTGCATTCGATTCAGCTCGTGGCAGCCAGTCTAAAAAACACTATCTTGGACTTCTCTGCATGTTTCCCAGGCGAGCAATTGGCAGCATGTTCAGAACCATGTTTCTGTGAATAACTCCTGAACCGTAAGTCCTAGACGCTCGCTCTTGGCTGCATTCGATTCAGCTCGTGGCAGCCAGTCTAAAAAACACTATCTTGGACTTCTCTGCATGTTTCCCAGGCGAGCAATTGGCAGCATGTTCAGAACCATGTTTCTGTGAATAACTCCTGAACCGTAAGTCACAGACGCTCGCTCTTGGCTGCTTTCGATTCAGCTCGTGGCAGCCAGTCTAAAAAACACTATCTTGGACTTCTCTGCATGTTCCTAAGGCAAATGTTTCTAAAGCTAATTCTTGAACCGTAAGTCCTAGACGCTCGATCTTGGCGGCATTCGTCTCAGCGCCTGGCAATTAGTATAGGAGCACTGTGTTTGACTTCTCTGGATGTTTCCCATGCGAGTTATTGACAAGTAAATCCTAGACGCTCGATCTTGGTTATTTTCGCTTTCGCGGCTGGCAGTAAAAGAACCATGTTTCTGTGAATAACTCCTGAACCGTAAGTCCTAGACGCTCGCTCTTGGCTGCATTCGATTCAGCTCGTGGCAGCCAGTCTAAAAAACACTATCTTGGACTTCTCTGCATGTTTCCCAGGCGAGCAATTGGCAGCATGTTCAGAACCATGTTTCTGTGAATAACTCCTGAACCGTAAGTCCTAGACGCTCGATCTTGGCGGCATTCGTCTCAGCGCCTGGCAATTAGTATAGGAGCACTGTGTTTGACTTCTCTGGATGTTTCCCAGGCGAGTTATTGACAAGTAAATCCTAGACGCTCGATCTTGGTTATTTTCGCTTTCGCGGCTGGCAGTAAAAGAACCATGTTTCTGTGAATAACTCCTGAACCGTAAGTCCTAGACGCTCGCTCTTGGCTGCATTCGATTCAGCTCGTGGCAGCCAGTCTAAAAAACACTATCTTGGACTTCTCTGCATGTTTCCCAGGCGAGAAATTGGCAGCATGTTCAGAACCATGTTTCTGTGAATAACTCCTGAACCGTAAGTCCTAGACGCTCGCTCTTGGCTGCATTCGATTCAGCTCGTGGCAGCCAGTCTAAAAAACACTATCTTGGACTTCTCTGCATGTTTCCCAGGCGAGCAATTGGCAGCATGTTCAGAACCATGTTTCTGTGAATAACTCCTGAACCGTAAGTCCTAGACGCTCGCTCTTGGCTGCATTCGATTCAGCTCGTGGCAGCCAGTCTAAAAAACACTATCTTGGACTTCTCTGCATGTTTCCCAGGCGAGAAATTGGCAGCATGTTCAGAACCATGTTTCTGTGAATAACTCCTGAACCGTAAGTCCTAGACGCTCGCTCTTGGCTGCATTCGATTCAGCTCGTGGCAGCCAGTCTAAAAAACACTATCTTGGACTTCTCTGCATGTTTCCCAGGCGAGCAATTGGCAGCATGTTCAGAACCATGTTTCTGTGAATAACTCCTGAACCGTAAGTCCTAGACGCTCGCTCTTGGCTGCATTCGATTCAGCTCGTGGCAGCCAGTCTAAAAAACACTATCTTGGACTTCTCTGCATGTTTCCCAGGCGAGAAATTGGCAGCATGTTCAGAACCATGTTTCTGTGAATAACTCCTGAACCGTAAGTCCTAGACGCTCGCTCTTGGCTGCATTCGATTCAGCTCGTGGCAGCCAGTCTAAAAAACACTATCTTGGACTTCTCTGCATGTTTCCCAGGCGAGCAATTGGCAGCATGTTCAGAACCATGTTTCTGTGAATAACTCCTGAACCGTAAGTCCTAGACGCTCGCTCTTGGCTGCATTCGATTCAGCTCGTGGCAGCCAGTCTAAAAAACACTATCTTGGACTTCTCTGCATGTTTCCCAGGCGAGAAATTGGCAGCATGTTCAGAACCATGTTTCTGTGAATAACTCCTGAACCGTAAGTCCTAGACGCTCGCTCTTGGCTGCATTCGATTCAGCTCGTGGCAGCCAGTCTAAAAAATATTATCTTGGACTTCTCTGCATGTTTCCCAGGCGAGCAATTGGCAGCATGTTCAGAACCATGTTTCTGTGAATAACTCCTGAACCGTAAGTCCTAGACGCTCGCTCTTGGCTGCATTCGATTCAGCTCGTGGCAGCCAGTCTAAAAAACACTATCTTGGACTTCTCTGCATGTTTCCCAGGCGAGAAATTGGCAGCATGTTCAGAACCATGTTTCTGTGAATAACTCCTGAACCGTAAGTCACAGACGCTCGCTCTTGGCTGCATTCGATTCAGCTCGTGGCAGCCAGTCTAAAAAACACTATCTTGGACTTCTCTGCATGTTCCTAAGGCAAATGTTTCTAAAGCTAATTCTTGAACCGTAAGTCCTAGACGCTCGATCTTGGCGGCATTCGTCTCAGCGCCTGGCAATTAGTATAGGAGCACTGTGTTTGACTTCTCTGGATGTTTCCCAGGCGAGTTATTGACAAGTAAATCCTAGACGCTCGATCTTGGTTATTTTCGCTTTCGCGGCTGGCAGTAAAAGAACCATGTTTCTGTGAATAACTCCTGAACCGTAAGTCCTAGACGCTCGCTCTTGGCTGCATTCGATTCAGCTCGTGGCAGCCAGTCTAAAAAACACTATCTTGGACTTCTCTGCATGTTTCCCAGGCGAGCAATTGGCAGCATGTTCAGAACCATGTTTCTGTGAATAACTCCTGAACCGTAAGTCCTAGACGCTCGCTCTTGGCTGCATTCGATTCAGCTCGTGGCAGCCAGTCTAAAAAACACTATCTTGGACTTCTCTGCATGTTTCCCAGGCGAGCAATTGGCAGCATGTTCAGAACCATGTTTCTGTGAATAACTCCTGAACCGTAAGTCCTAGACGCTCGCTCTTGGCTGCATTCGATTCAGCTCGTGGCAGCCAGTCTAAAAAACACTATCTTGGACTTCTCTGCATGTTTCCCAGGCGAGCAATTGGCAGCATGTTCAGAACCATGTTTCTGTGAATAACTCCTGAACCGTAAGTCCTAGACGCTCGCTCTTGGCTGCATTCGATTCAGCTCGTGGCAGCCAGTCTAAAAAACACTATCTTGGACTTCTCTGCATGTTTCCCAGGCGAGAAATTGGCAGCATGTTCAGAACCATGTTTCTGTGAATAACTCCTGAACCGTAAGTCCTAGACGCTCGCTCTTGGCTGCATTCGATTCAGCTCGTGGCAGCCAGTCTAAAAAATACTATCTTGGACTTCTCTGCATGTTTCCCAGGCGAGCAATTGGCAGCATGTTCAGAACCATGTTTCTGTGAATAACTCCTGAACCGTAAGTCCTAGACGCTCGCTCTTGGCTGCATTCGATTCAGCTCGTGGCAGCCAGTCTAAAAAACACTATCTTGGACTTCTCTGCATGTTTCCCAGGCGAGAAATTGGCAGCATGTTCAGAACCATGTTTCTGTGAATAACTCCTGAACCGTAAGTCCTAGACGCTCGCTCTTGGCTGCATTCGATTCAGCTCGTGGCAGCCAGTCTAAAAAACACTATCTTGGACTTCTCTGCATGTTTCCCAGGCGAGCAATTGGCAGCATGTTCAGAACCATGTTTCTGTGAATAACTCCTGAACCGTAAGTCCTAGACGCTCGCTCTTGGCTGCATTCGATTCAGCTCGTGGCAGCCAGTCTAAAAAACACTATCTTGGACTTCTCTGCATGTTTCCCAGGCGAGCAATTGGCAGCATGTTCAGAACCATGTTTCTGTGAATAACTCCTGAACCGTAAGTCCTAGACGCTCGCTCTTGGCTGCATTCGATTCAGCTCGTGGCAGCCAGTCTAAAAAACACTATCTTGGACTTCTCTGCATGTTTCCCAGGCGAGCAATTGGCAGCATGTTCAGAACCATGTTTCTGTGAATAACTCCTGAACCGTAAGTCACAGACGCTCGCTCTTGGCTGCATTCGATTCAGCTCGTGGCAGCCAGTCTAAAAAACACTATCTTGGACTTCTCTGCATGTTCCTAAGGCAAATGTTTCTAAAGCTAATTCTTGAACCGTAAGTCCTAGACGCTCGATCTTGGCGGCATTCGTCTCAGCGCCTGGCAATTAGTATAGGAGCACTGTGTTTGACTTCTCTGGATGTTTCCCAGGCGAGTTATTGACAAGTAAATCCTAGACGCTCGATCTTGGTTATTTTCGCTTTCGCGGCTGGCAGTAAAAGAACCATGTTTCTGTGAATAACTCCTGAACCGTAAGTCCTAGACGCTCGCTCTTGGCTGCATTCGATTCAGCTCGTGGCAGCCAGTCTAAAAAACACTATCTTGGACTTCTCTGCATGTTTCCCAGGCGAGCAATTGGCAGCATGTTCAGAACCATGTTTCTGTGAATAACTCCTGAACCGTAAGTCCTAGACGCTCGCTCTTGGCTGCATTCGATTCAGCTCGTGGCAGCCAGTCTAAAAAACACTATCTTGGACTTCTCTGCATGTTTCCCAGGCGAGCAATTGGCAGCATGTTCAGAACCATGTTTCTGTGAATAACTCCTGAACCGTAAGTCCTAGACGCTCGCTCTTGGCTGCATTCGATTCAGCTCGTGGCAGCCAGTCTAAAAAACACTATCTTGGACTTCTCTGCATGTTTCCCAGGCGAGCAATTGGCAGCATGTTCAGAACCATGTTTCTGTGAATAACTCCTGAACCGTAAGTCCTAGACGCTCGCTCTTGGCTGCATTCGATTCAGCTCGTGGCAGCCAGTCTAAAAAACACTATCTTGGACTTCTCTGCATGTTTCCCAGGCGAGCAATTGGCAGCATGTTCAGAACCATGTTTCTGTGAATAACTCCTGAACCGTAAGTCACAGACGCTCGCTCTTGGCTGCATTCGATTCAGCTCGTGGCAGCCAGTCTAAAAAACACTATCTTGGACTTCTCTGCATGTTCCTAAGGCAAATGTTTCTAAAGCTAATTCTTGAACCGTAAGTCCTAGACGCTCGATCTTGGCGGCATTCGTCTCAGCGCCTGGCAATTAGTATAGGAGCACTGTGTTTGACTTCTCTGGATGTTTCCCAGGCGAGTTATTGACAAGTAAATCCTAGACGCTCGATCTTGGTTATTTTCGCTTTCGCGGCTGGCAGTAAAAGAACCATGTTTCTGTGAATAACTCCTGAACCGTAAGTCCTAGACGCTCGCTCTTGGCTGCATTCGATTCAGCTCGTGGCAGCCAGTCTAAAAAACACTATCTTGGACTTCTCTGCATGTTTCCCAGGCGAGCAATTGGCAGCATGTTCAGAACCATGTTTCTGTGAATAACTCCTGAACCGTAAGTCCTAGACGCTCGCTCTTGGCTGCATTCGATTCAGCTCGTGGCAGCCAGTCTAAAAAACACTATCTTGGACTTCTCTGCATGTTCCTAAGGCAAATGTTTCTAAAGCTAATTCTTGAACCGTAAGTCCTAGACGCTCGATCTTGGCGGCATTCGTCTCAGCGCCTGGCAATTAGTATAGGAGCACTGTGTTTGACTTCTCTGGATGTTTCCCAGGCGAGTTATTGACAAGTAAATCCTAGACGCTCGATCTTGGTTATTTTCGCTTTCGCGGCTGGCAGTAAAAGAACCATGTTTCTGTGAATAACTCCTGAACCGTAAGTCCTAGACGCTCGCTCTTGGCTGCATTCGATTCAGCTCGTGGCAGCCAGTCTAAAAAACACTATCTTGGACTTCTCTGCATGTTTCCCAGGCGAGCAATTGGCAGCATGTTCAGAACCATGTTTCTGTGAATAACTCCTGAACCGTAAGTCCTAGACGCTCGCTCTTGGCTGCATTCGATTCAGCTCGTGGCAGCCAGTCTAAAAAACACTATCTTGGACTTCTCTGCATGTTTCCCAGGCGAGCAATTGGCAGCATGTTCAGAACCATGTTTCTGTGAATAACTCCTGAACCGTAAGTCCTAGACGCTCGCTCTTGGCTGCATTCGATTCAGCTCGTGGCAGCCAGTCTAAAAAACACTATCTTGGACTTCTCTGCATGTTTCCCAGGCGAGCAATTGGCAGCATGTTCAGAACCATGTTTCTGTGAATAACTCCTGAACCGTAAGTCACAGACGCTCGCTCTTGGCTGCTTTCGATTCAGCTCGTGGCAGCCAGTCTAAAAAACACTATCTTGGACTTCTCTGCATGTTCCTAAGGCAAATGTTTCTAAAGCTAATTCTTGAACCGTAAGTCCTAGACGCTCGATCTTGGCGGCATTCGTCTCAGCGCCTGGCAATTAGTATAGGAGCACTGTGTTTGACTTCTCTGGATGTTTCCCAGGCGAGTTATTGACAAGTAAATCCTAGACGCTCGATCTTGGTTATTTTCGCTTTCGCGGCTGGCAGTAAAAGAACCATGTTTCTGTGAATAACTCCTGAACCGTAAGTCCTAGACGCTCGCTCTTGGCTGCATTCGATTCAGCTCGTGGCAGCCAGTCTAAAAAACACTATCTTGGGCTTCTCTGCATGTTTCCCAGGCGAGAAATTGGCAGCATGTTCAGAACCATGTTTCTGTGAATAACTCCTGAACCGTAAGTCCTAGACGCTCGATCTTGGCGGCATTCGTCTCAGCGCCTGGCAATTAGTATAGGAGCACTGTGTTTGACTTCTCTGGATGTTTCCCAGGCGAGTTATTGACAAGTAAATCCTAGACGCTCGATCTTGGTTATTTTCGCTTTCGCGGCTGGCAGTAAAAGAACCATGTTTCTGTGAATAACTCCTGAACCGTAAGTCCTAGACGCTCGCTCTTGGCTGCATTCGATTCAGCTCGTGGCAGCCAGTCTAAAAAACACTATCTTGGACTTCTCTGCATGTTTCCCAGGCGAGAAATTGGCAGCATGTTCAGAACCATGTTTCTGTGAATAACTCCTGAACCGTAAGTCCTAGACGCTCGCTCTTGGCTGCATTCGATTCAGCTCGTGGCAGCCAGTCTAAAAAACACTATCTTGGACTTCTCTGCATGTTTCCCAGGCGAGCAATTGGCAGCATGTTCAGAACCATGTTTCTGTGAATAACTCCTGAACCGTAAGTCCTAGACGCTCGCTCTTGGCTGCATTCGATTCAGCTCGTGGCAGCCAGTCTAAAAAACACTATCTTGGACTTCTCTGCATGTTTCCCAGGCGAGAAATTGGCAGCATGTTCAGAACCATGTTTCTGTGAATAACTCCTGAACCGTAAGTCCTAGACGCTCGCTCTTGGCTGCATTCGATTCAGCTCGTGGCAGCCAGTCTAAAAAACACTATCTTGGACTTCTCTGCATGTTTCCCAGGCGAGCAATTGGCAGCATGTTCAGAACCATGTTTCTGTGAATAACTCCTGAACCGTAAGTCCTAGACGCTCGCTCTTGGCTGCATTCGATTCAGCTCGTGGCAGCCAGTCTAAAAAACACTATCTTGGACTTCTCTGCATGTTTCCCAGGCGAGAAATTGGCAGCATGTTCAGAACCATGTTTCTGTGAATAACTCCTGAACCGTAAGTCCTAGACGCTCGCTCTTGGCTGCATTCGATTCAGCTCGTGGCAGCCAGTCTAAAAAACACTATCTTGGACTTCTCTGCATGTTTCCCAGGCGAGAAATTGGCAGCATGTTCAGATCCATGTTTCTGTGAATAACTCCTGAACCGTAAGTCCTAGACGCTCGCTCTTGGCTGCATTCGATTCAGCTCGTGGCAGCCAGTCTAAAAAACACTATCTTGGACTTCTCTGCATGTTTCCCAGACGAGAAATTGGCAGCATGTTCAGAACCATGTTTCTGTGAATAACTCCTGAACCGTAAGTCCTAGACGCTCGATCTTGGCGGCATTCGTCTCAGCGCCTGGCAATTAGTATAGGAGCACTGTGTTTGACTTCTCTGGATGTTTCCCAGGCGAGTTATTGACAAGTAAATCCTAGACGCTCGATCTTGGTTATTTTCGCTTTCGCGGCTGGCAGTAAAAGAACCATGTTTCTGTGAATAACTCCTGAACCGTAAGTCCTAGACGCTCGCTCTTGGCTGCATTCGATTCAGCTCGTGGCAGCCAGTCTAAAAAACACTATCTTGGACTTCTCTGCATGTTTCCCAGGCGAGAAATTGGCAGCATGTTCAGAACCATGTTTCTGTGAATAACTCCTGAACCGTAAGTCCTAGACGCTCGCTCTTGGCTGCATTCGATTCAGCTCGTGGCAGCCAGTCTAAAAAACACTATCTTGGACTTCTCTGCATGTTTCCCAGACGAGAAATTGGCAGCATGTTCAGAACCATGTTTCTGTGAATAACTCCTGAACCGTAAGTCCTAGACGCTCGATCTTGGCGGCATTCGTCTCAGCGCCTGGCAATTAGTATAGGAGCACTGTGTTTGACTTCTCTGGATGTTTCCCAGGCGAGTTATTGACAAGTAAATCCTAGACGCTCGATCTTGGTTATTTTCGCTTTCGCGGCTGGCAGTAAAAGAACCATGTTTCTGTGAATAACTCCTGAACCGTAAGTCCTAGACGCTCGCTCTTGGCTGCATTCGATTCAGCTCGTGGCAGCCAGTCTAAAAAACACTATCTTGGACTTCTCTGCATGTTTCCCAGGCGAGCAATTGGCAGCATGTTCAGAACCATGTTTCTGTGAATAACTCCTGAACCGTAAGTCCTAGACGCTCGCTCTTGGCTGCATTCGATTCAGCTCGTGGCAGCCAGTCTAAAAAACACTATCTTGGACTTCTCTGCATGTTTCCCAGGCGAGAAATTGGCAGCATGTTCAGAACCATGTTTCTGTGAATAACTCCTGAACCGTAAGTCCTAGACGCTCGCTCTTGGCTGCATTCGATTCAGCTCGTGGCAGCCAGTCTAAAAAACACTATCTTGGACTTCTCTGCATGTTTCCCAGACGAGAAATTGGCAGCATGTTCAGAACCATGTTTCTGTGAATAACTCCTGAACCGTAAGTCCTAGACGCTCGATCTTGGCGGCATTCGTCTCAGCGCCTGGCAATTAGTATAGGAGCACTGTGTTTGACTTCTCTGGATGTTTCCCAGGCGAGTTATTGACAAGTAAATCCTAGACGCTCGATCTTGGTTATTTTCGCTTTCGCGGCTGGCAGTAAAAGAACCATGTTTCTGTGAATAACTCCTGAACCGTAAGTCCTAGACGCTCGCTCTTGGCTGCATTCGATTCAGCTCGTGGCAGCCAGTCTAAAAAACACTATCTTGGACTTCTCTGCATGTTTCCCAGGCGAGCAATTGGCAGCATGTTCAGAACCATGTTTCTGTGAATAACTCCTGAACCGTAAGTCCTAGACGCTCGCTCTTGGCTGCATTCGATTCAGCTCGTGGCAGCCAGTCTAAAAAACACTATCTTGGACTTCTCTGCATGTTTCCCAGGCGAGAAATTGGCAGCATGTTCAGAACCATGTTTCTGTGAATAACTCCTGAACCGTAAGTCCTAGACGCTCGCTCTTGGCTGCATTCGATTCAGCTCGTGGCAGCCAGTCTAAAAAACACTATCTTGGACTTCTCTGCATGTTTCCCAGGCGAGCAATTGGCAGCATGTTCAGAACCATGTTTCTGTGAATAACTCCTGAACCGTAAGTTCTAGACGCTCGCTCTTGGCTGCATTCGATTCAGCTCGTGGCAGCCAGTCTAAAAAACACTATCTTGGACTTCTCTGCATGTTTCCCAGGCGAGAAATTGGCAGCATGTTCAGAACCATGTTTCTGTGAATAACTCCTGAACCGTAAGTCCTAGACGCTCGATCTTGGCGGCATTCGTCTCAGCGCCTGGCAATTAGTATAGGAGCACTGTGTTTGACTTCTCTGGATGTTTCCCAGGCGAGTTATTGACAAGTAAATCCTAGACGCTCGATCTTGGTTATTTTCGCTTTCGCGGCTGGCAGTAAAAGAACCATGTTTCTGTGAATAACTCCTGAACCGTAAGTCCTAGACGCTCGCTCTTGGCTGCATTCGATTCAGCTCGTGGCAGCCAGTCTAAAAAACACTATCTTGGACTTCTCTGCATGTTTCCCAGGCGAGCAATTGGCAGCATGTTCAGAACCATGTTTCTGTGAATAACTCCTGAACCGTAAGTCCTAGACGCTCGCTCTTGGCTGCATTCGATTCAGCTCGTGGCAGCCAGTCTAAAAAACACTATCTTGGACTTCTCTGCATGTTTCCCAGGCGAGAAATTGGCAGCATGTTCAGAACCATGTTTCTGTGAATAACTCCTGAACCGTAAGTCCTAGACGCTCGCTCTTGGCTGCATTCGATTCAGCTCGTGGCAGCCAGTCTAAAAAACACTATCTTGGACTTCTCTGCATGTTTCCCAGGCGAGAAATTGGCAGCATGTTCAGAACCATGTTTCTGTGAATAACTCCTGAACCGTAAGTCCTAGACGCTCGATCTTGGCGGCATTCGTCTCAGCGCCTGGCAATTAGTATAGGAGCACTGTGTTTGACTTCTCTGGATGTTTCCCAGGCGAGTTATTGACAAGTAAATCCTAGACGCTCGATCTTGGTTATTTTCGCTTTCGCGGCTGGCAGTAAAAGAACCATGTTTCTGTGAATAACTCCTGAACCGTAAGTCCTAGACGCTCGCTCTTGGCTGCATTCGATTCAGCTCGTGGCAGCCAGTCTAAAAAACACTATCTTGGACTTCTCTGCATGTTTCCCAGACGAGAAATTGGCAGCATGTTCAGAACCATGTTTCTGTGAATAACTCCTGAACCGTAAGTCCTAGACGCTCGATCTTGGCGGCATTCGTCTCAGCGCCTGGCAATTAGTATAGGAGCACTGTGTTTGACTTCTCTGGATGTTTCCCAGGCGAGTTATTGACAAGTAAATCCTAGACGCTCGATCTTGGTTATTTTCGCTTTCGCGGCTGGCAGTAAAAGAACCATGTTTCTGTGAATAACTCCTGAACCGTAAGTCCTAGACGCTCGCTCTTGGCTGCATTCGATTCAGCTCGTGGCAGCCAGTCTAAAAAACACTATCTTGGACTTCTCTGCATGTTTCCCAGGCGAGAAATTGGCAGCATGTTCAGAACCATGTTTCTGTGAATAACTCCTGAACCGTAAGTCCTAGACGCTCGCTCTTGGCTGCATTCGATTCAGCTCGTGGCAGCCAGTCTAAAAAACACTATCTTGGACTTCTCTGCATGTTTCCCAGGCGAGAAATTGGCAGCATGTTCAGAACCATGTTTCTGTGAATAACTCCTGAACCGTAAGTCCTAGACGCTCGATCTTGGCGGCATTCGTCTCAGCGCCTGGCAATTAGTATAGGAGCACTGTGTTTGACTTCTCTGGATGTTTCCCAGGCGAGTTATTGACAAGTAAATCCTAGACGCTCGATCTTGGTTATTTTCGCTTTCGCGGCTGGCAGTAAAAGAACCATGTTTCTGTGAATAACTCCTGAACCGTAAGTCCTAGACGCTCGCTCTTGGCTGCATTCGATTCAGCTCGTGGCAGCCAGTCTAAAAAACACTATCTTGGACTTCTCTGCATGTTTCCCAGGCGAGAAATTGGCAGCATGTTCAGAACCATGTTTCTGTGAATAACTCCTGAACCGTAAGTCCTAGACGCTCGCTCTTGGCTGCATTCGATTCAGCTCGTGGCAGCCAGTCTAAAAAACACTATCTTGGACTTCTCTGCATGTTTCCCAGGCGAGAAATTGGCAGCATGTTCAGAACCATGTTTCTGTGAATAACTCCTGAACCGTAAGTCCTAGACGCTCGCTCTTGGCTGCATTCGATTCAGCTCGTGGCAGCCAGTCTAAAAAACACTATCTTGGACTTCTCTGCATGTTTCCCAGGCGAGAAATTGGCAGCATGTTCAGAACCATGTTTCTGTGAATAACTCCTGAACCGTAAGTCCTAGACGCTCGCTCTTGGCTGCATTCGATTCAGCTCGTGGCAGCCAGTCTAAAAAACACTATCTTGGACTTCTCTGCATGTTTCCCAGACGAGAAATTGGCAGCATGTTCAGAACCATGTTTCTGTGAATAACTCCTGAACCGTAAGTCCTAGACGCTCGATCTTGGCGGCATTCGTCTCAGCGCCTGGCAATTAGTATAGGAGCACTGTGTTTGACTTCTCTGGATGTTTCCCAGGCGAGTTATTGACAAGTAAATCCTAGACGCTCGATCTTGGTTATTTTCGCTTTCGCGGCTGGCAGTAAAAGAACCATGTTTCTGTGAATAACTCCTGAACCGTAAGTCCTAGACGCTCGCTCTTGGCTGCATTCGATTCAGCTCGTGGCAGCCAGTCTAAAAAACACTATCTTGGACTTCTCTGCATGTTTCCCAGGCGAGAAATTGGCAGCATGTTCAGAACCATGTTTCTGTGAATAACTCCTGAACCGTAAGTCCTAGACGCTCGCTCTTGGCTGCATTCGATTCAGCTCGTGGCAGCCAGTCTAAAAAACACTATCTTGGACTTCTCTGCATGTTTCCCAGGCGAGCAATTGGCAGCATGTTCAGAACCATGTTTCTGTGAATAACTCCTGAACCGTAAGTCCTAGACGCTCGCTCTTGGCTGCATTCGATTCAGCTCGTGGCAGCCAGTCTAAAAAACACTATCTTGGACTTCTCTGCATGTTTCCCAGGCGAGAAATTGGCAGCATGTTCAGAACCATGTTTCTGTGAATAACTCCTGAACCGTAAGTCCTAGACGCTCGCTCTTGGCTGCATTCGATTCAGCTCGTGGCAGCCAGTCTAAAAAACACTATCTTGGACTTCTCTGCATGTTTCCCAGGCGAGCAATTGGCAGCATGTTCAGAACCATGTTTCTGTGAATAACTCCTGAACCGTAAGTCCTAGACGCTCGCTCTTGGCTGCATTCGATTCAGCTCGTGGCAGCCAGTCTAAAAAACACTATCTTGGACTTCTCTGCATGTTTCCCAGGCGAGAAATTGGCAGCATGTTCAGAACCATGTTTCTGTGAATAACTCCTGAACCGTAAGTCCTAGACGCTCGCTCTTGGCTGCATTCGATTCAGCTCGTGGCAGCCAGTCTAAAAAATATTATCTTGGACTTCTCTGCATGTTTCCCAGGCGAGCAATTGGCAGCATGTTCAGAACCATGTTTCTGTGAATAACTCCTGAACCGTAAGTCCTAGACGCTCGCTCTTGGCTGCATTCGATTCAGCTCGTGGCAGCCAGTCTAAAAAACACTATCTTGGACTTCTCTGCATGTTTCCCAGGCGAGAAATTGGCAGCATGTTCAGAACCATGTTTCTGTGAATAACTCCTGAACCGTAAGTCCTAGACGCTCGCTCTTGGCTGCATTCGATTCAGCTCGTGGCAGCCAGTCTAAAAAACACTATCTTGGACTTCTCTGCATGTTTCCCAGGCGAGCAATTGGCAGCATGTTCAGAACCATGTTTCTGTGAATAACTCCTGAACCGTAAGTCCTAGACGCTCGCTCTTGGCTGCATTCGATTCAGCTCGTGGCAGCCAGTCTAAAAAACACTATCTTGGACTTCTCTGCATGTTTCCCAGGCGAGCAATTGGCAGCATGTTCAGAACCATGTTTCTGTGAATAACTCCTGAACCGTAAGTCCTAGACGCTCGCTCTTGGCTGCATTCGATTCAGCTCGTGGCAGCCAGTCTAAAAAACACTATCTTGGACTTCTCTGCATGTTTCCCAGGCGAGCAATTGGCAGCATGTTCAGAACCATGTTTCTGTGAATAACTCCTGAACCGTAAGTCACAGACGCTCGCTCTTGGCTGCATTCGATTCAGCTCGTGGCAGCCAGTCTAAAAAACACTATCTTGGACTTCTCTGCATGTTCCTAAGGCAAATGTTTCTAAAGCTAATTCTTGAACCGTAAGTCCTAGACGCTCGATCTTGGCGGCATTCGTCTCAGCGCCTGGCAATTAGTATAGGAGCACTGTGTTTGACTTCTCTGGATGTTTCCCAGGCGAGTTATTGACAAGTAAATCCTAGACGCTCGATCTTGGTTATTTTCGCTTTCGCGGCTGGCAGTAAAAGAACCATGTTTCTGTGAATAACTCCTGAACCGTAAGTCCTAGACGCTCGCTCTTGGCTGCATTCGATTCAGCTCGTGGCAGCCAGTCTAAAAAACACTATCTTGGACTTCTCTGCATGTTTCCCAGGCGAGCAATTGGCAGCATGTTCAGAACCATGTTTCTGTGAATAACTCCTGAACCGTAAGTCCTAGACGCTCGCTCTTGGCTGCATTCGATTCAGCTCGTGGCAGCCAGTCTAAAAAACACTATCTTGGACTTCTCTGCATGTTTCCCAGGCGAGCAATTGGCAGCATGTTCAGAACCATGTTTCTGTGAATAACTCCTGAACCGTAAGTCCTAGACGCTCGCTCTTGGCTGCATTCGATTCAGCTCGTGGCAGCCAGTCTAAAAAACACTATCTTGGACTTCTCTGCATGTTTCCCAGGCGAGCAATTGGCAGCATGTTCAGAACCATGTTTCTGTGAATAACTCCTGAACCGTAAGTCCTAGACGCTCGCTCTTGGCTGCATTCGATTCAGCTCGTGGCAGCCAGTCTAAAAAACACTATCTTGGACTTCTCTGCATGTTTCCCAGGCGAGCAATTGGCAGCATGTTCAGAACCATGTTTCTGTGAATAACTCCTGAACCGTAAGTCCTAGACGCTCGCTCTTGGCTGCATTCGATTCAGCTCGTGGCAGCCAGTCTAAAAAACACTATCTTGGACTTCTCTGCATGTTTCCCAGGCGAGCAATTGGCAGCATGTTCAGAACCATGTTTCTGTGAATAACTCCTGAACCGTAAGTCCTAGACGCTCGCTCTTGGCTGCATTCGATTCAGCTCGTGGCAGCCAGTCTAAAAAACACTATCTTGGACTTCTCTGCATGTTTCCCAGGCGAGAAATTGGCAGCATGTTCAGAACCATGTTTCTGTGAATAACTCCTGAACCGTAAGTCCTAGACGCTCGCTCTTGGCTGCATTCGATTCAGCTCGTGGCAGCCAGTCTAAAAAATACTATCTTGGACTTCTCTGCATGTTTCCCAGGCGAGCAATTGGCAGCATGTTCAGAACCATGTTTCTGTGAATAACTCCTGAACCGTAAGTCCTAGACGCTCGCTCTTGGCTGCATTCGATTCAGCTCGTGGCAGCCAGTCTAAAAAACACTATCTTGGACTTCTCTGCATGTTTCCCAGGCGAGAAATTGGTAGCATGTTCAGAACCATGTTTCTGTGAATAACTCCTGAACCGTAAGTCCTAGACGCTCGCTCTTGGCTGCATTCGATTCAGCTCGTGGCAGCCAGTCTAAAAAACACTATCTTGGACTTCTCTGCATGTTTCCCAGGCGAGCAATTGGCAGCATGTTCAGAACCATGTTTCTGTGAATAACTCCTGAACCGTAAGTCCTAGACGCTCGCTCTTGGCTGCATTCGATTCAGCTCGTGGCAGCCAGTCTAAAAAACACTATCTTGGACTTCTCTGCATGTTTCCCAGGCGAGCAATTGGCAGCATGTTCAGAACCATGTTTCTGTGAATAACTCCTGAACCGTAAGTCCTAGACGCTCGCTCTTGGCTGCATTCGATTCAGCTCGTGGCAGCCAGTCTAAAAAACACTATCTTGGACTTCTCTGCATGTTTCCCAGGCGAGCAATTGGCAGCATGTTCAGAACCATGTTTCTGTGAATAACTCCTGAACCGTAAGTCCTAGACGCTCGCTCTTGGCTGCATTCGATTCAGCTCGTGGCAGCCAGTCTAAAAAACACTATCTTGGACTTCTCTGCATGTTTCCCAGGCGAGCAATTGGCAGCATGTTCAGAACCATGTTTCTGTGAATAACTCCTGAACCGTAAGTCCTAGACGCTCGCTCTTGGCTGCATTCGATTCAGCTCGTGGCAGCCAGTCTAAAAAACACTATCTTGGACTTCTCTGCATGTTTCCCAGGCGAGAAATTGGCAGCATGTTCAGAACCATGTTTCTGTGAATAACTCCTGAACCGTAAGTCCTAGACGCTCGCTCTTGGCTGCATTCGATTCAGCTCGTGGCAGCCAGTCTAAAAAACACTATCTTGGACTTCTCTGCATGTTTCCCAGGCGAGCAATTGGCAGCATGTTCAGAACCATGTTTCTGTGAATAACTCCTGAACCGTAAGTCCTAGACGCTCGCTCTTGGCTGCATTCGATTCAGCTCGTGGCAGCCAGTCTAAAAAACACTATCTTGGACTTCTCTGCATGTTTCCCAGGCGAGAAATTGGCAGCATGTTCAGAACCATGTTTCTGTGAATAACTCCTGAACCGTAAGTCCTAGACGCTCGATCTTGGCGGCATTCGTCTCAGCGCCTGGCAATTAGTATAGGAGCACTGTGTTTGACTTCTCTGGATGTTTCCCAGGCGAGTTATTGACAAGTAAATCCTAGACGCTCGATCTTGGTTATTTTCGCTTTCGCGGCTGGCAGTAAAAGAACCATGTTTCTGTGAATAACTCCTGAACCGTAAGTCCTAGACGCTCGCTCTTGGCTGCATTCGATTCAGCTCGTGGCAGCCAGTCTAAAAAACACTATCTTGGACTTCTCTGCATGTTTCCCAGGCGAGAAATTGGCAGCATGTTCAGAACCATGTTTCTGTGAATAACTCCTGAACCGTAAGTCCTAGACGCTCGCTCTTGGCTGCATTCGATTCAGCTCGTGGCAGCCAGTCTAAAAAACACTATCTTGGACTTCTCTGCATGTTTCCCAGACGAGAAATTGGCAGCATGTTCAGAACCATGTTTCTGTGAATAACTCCTGAACCGTAAGTCCTAGACGCTCGATCTTGGCGGCATTCGTCTCAGCGCCTGGCAATTAGTATAGGAGCACTGTGTTTGACTTCTCTGGATGTTTCCCAGGCGAGTTATTGACAAGTAAATCCTAGACGCTCGATCTTGGTTATTTTCGCTTTCGCGGCTGGCAGTAAAAGAACCATGTTTCTGTGAATAACTCCTGAACCGTAAGTCCTAGACGCTCGCTCTTGGCTGCATTCGATTCAGCTCGTGGCAGCCAGTCTAAAAAACACTATCTTTGACTTCTCTGCATGTTTCCCAGGCGAGAAATTGGCAGCATGTTCAGAACCATGTTTCTGTGAATAACTCCTGAACCGTAAGTCCTAGACGCTCGCTCTTGGCTGCATTCGATTCAGCTCGTGGCAGCCAGTCTAAAAAACACTATCTTGGACTTCTCTGCATGTTTCCCAGGCGAGCAATTGGCAGCATGTTCAGAACCATGTTTCTGTGAATAACTCCTGAACCGTAAGTCCTAGACGCTCGCTCTTGGCTGCATTCGATTCAGCTCGTGGCAGCCAGTCTAAAAAACACTATCTTGGACTTCTCTGCATGTTTCCCAGGCGAGAAATTGGCAGCATGTTCAGAACCATGTTTCTGTGAATAACTCCTGAACCGTAAGTCCTAGACGCTCGCTCTTGGCTGCATTCGATTCAGCTCGTGGCAGCCAGTCTAAAAAACACTATCTTGGACTTCTCTGCATGTTTCCCAGGCGAGCAATTGGCAGCATGTTCAGAACCATGTTTCTGTGAATAACTCCTGAACCGTAAGTCCTAGACGCTCGCTCTTGGCTGCATTCGATTCAGCTCGTGGCAGCCAGTCTAAAAAACACTATCTTGGACTTCTCTGCATGTTTCCCAGGCGAGAAATTGGCAGCATGTTCAGAACCATGTTTCTGTGAATAACTCCTGAACCGTAAGTCCTAGACGCTCGATCTTGGCGGCATTCGTCTCAGCGCCTGGCAATTAGTATAGGAGCACTGTGTTTGACTTCTCTGGATGTTTCCCAGGCGAGTTATTGACAAGTAAATCCTAGACGCTCGATCTTGGTTATTTTCGCTTTCGCGGCTGGCAGTAAAAGAACCATGTTTCTGTGAATAACTCCTGAACCGTAAGTCCTAGACGCTCGCTCTTGGCTGCATTCGATTCAGCTCGTGGCAGCCAGTCTAAAAAACACTATCTTGGACTTCTCTGCATGTTTCCCAGGCGAGAAATTGGCAGCATGTTCAGAACCATGTTTCTGTGAATAACTCCTGAACCGTAAGTCCTAGACGCTCGCTCTTGGCTGCATTCGATTCAGCTCGTGGCAGCCAGTCTAAAAAACACTATCTTGGACTTCTCTGCATGTTTCCCAGACGAGAAATTGGCAGCATGTTCAGAACCATGTTTCTGTGAATAACTCCTGAACCGTAAGTCCTAGACGCTCGATCTTGGCGGCATTCGTCTCAGCGCCTGGCAATTAGTATAGGAGCACTGTGTTTGACTTCTCTGGATGTTTCCCAGGCGAGTTATTGACAAGTAAATCCTAGACGCTCGATCTTGGTTATTTTCGCTTTCGCGGCTGGCAGTAAAAGAACCATGTTTCTGTGAATAACTCCTGAACCGTAAGTCCTAGACGCTCGCTCTTGGCTGCATTCGATTCAGCTCGTGGCAGCCAGTCTAAAAAACACTATCTTTGACTTCTCTGCATGTTTCCCAGGCGAGAAATTGGCAGCATGTTCAGAACCATGTTTCTGTGAATAACTCCTGAACCGTAAGTCCTAGACGCTCGCTCTTGGCTGCATTCGATTCAGCTCGTGGCAGCCAGTCTAAAAAACACTATCTTGGACTTCTCTGCATGTTTCCCAGGCGAGCAATTGGCAGCATGTTCAGAACCATGTTTCTGTGAATAACTCCTGAACCGTAAGTCCTAGACGCTCGCTCTTGGCTGCATTCGATTCAGCTCGTGGCAGCCAGTCTAAAAAACACTATCTTGGACTTCTCTGCATGTTTCCCAGGCGAGAAATTGGCAGCATGTTCAGAACCATGTTTCTGTGAATAACTCCTGAACCGTAAGTCCTAGACGCTCGCTCTTGGCTGCATTCGATTCAGCTCGTGGCAGCCAGTCTAAAAAACACTATCTTGGACTTCTCTGCATGTTTCCCAGGCGAGCAATTGGCAGCATGTTCAGAACCATGTTTCTGTGAATAACTCCTGAACCGTAAGTCCTAGACGCTCGCTCTTGGCTGCATTCGATTCAGCTCGTGGCAGCCAGTCTAAAAAACACTATCTTGGACTTCTCTGCATGTTTCCCAGGCGAGAAATTGGCAGCATGTTCAGAACCATGTTTCTGTGAATAACTCCTGAACCGTAAGTCCTAGACGCTCGATCTTGGCGGCATTCGTCTCAGCGCCTGGCAATTAGTATAGGAGCACTGTGTTTGACTTCTCTGGATGTTTCCCAGGCGAGTTATTGACAAGTAAATCCTAGACGCTCGATCTTGGTTATTTTCGCTTTCGCGGCTGGCAGTAAAAGAACCATGTTTCTGTGAATAACTCCTGAACCGTAAGTCCTAGACGCTCGCTCTTGGCTGCATTCGATTCAGCTCGTGGCAGCCAGTCTAAAAAACACTATCTTGGACTTCTCTGCATGTTTCCCAGGCGAGAAATTGGCAGCATGTTCAGAACCATGTTTCTGTGAATAACTCCTGAACCGTAAGTCCTAGACGCTCGCTCTTGGCTGCATTCGATTCAGCTCGTGGCAGCCAGTCTAAAAAACACTATCTTGGACTTCTCTGCATGTTTCCCAGACGAGAAATTGGCAGCATGTTCAGAACCATGTTTCTGTGAATAACTCCTGAACCGTAAGTCCTAGACGCTCGATCTTGGCGGCATTCGTCTCAGCGCCTGGCAATTAGTATAGGAGCACTGTGTTTGACTTCTCTGGATGTTTCCCAGGCGAGTTATTGACAAGTAAATCCTAGACGCTCGATCTTGGTTATTTTCGCTTTCGCGGCTGGCAGTAAAAGAACCATGTTTCTGTGAATAACTCCTGAACCGTAAGTCCTAGACGCTCGCTCTTGGCTGCATTCGATTCAGCTCGTGGCAGCCAGTCTAAAAAACACTATCTTGGGCTTCTCTGCATGTTTCCCAGGCGAGAAATTGGCAGCATGTTCAGAACCATGTTTCTGTGAATAACTCCTGAACCGTAAGTCCTAGACGCTCGATCTTGGCGGCATTCGTCTCAGCGCCTGGCAATTAGTATAGGAGCACTGTGTTTGACTTCTCTGGATGTTTCCCAGGCGAGTTATTGACAAGTAAATCCTAGACGCTCGATCTTGGTTATTTTCGCTTTCGCGGCTGGCAGTAAAAGAACCATGTTTCTGTGAATAACTCCTGAACCGTAAGTCCTAGACGCTCGCTCTTGGCTGCATTCGATTCAGCTCGTGGCAGCCAGTCTAAAAAACACTATCTTGGACTTCTCTGCATGTTTCCCAGACGAGAAATTGGCAGCATGTTCAGAACCATGTTTCTGTGAATAACTCCTGAACCGTAAGTCCTAGACGCTCGATCTTGGCGGCATTCGTCTCAGCGCCTGGCAATTAGTATAGGAGCACTGTGTTTGACTTCTCTGGATGTTTCCCAGGCGAGTTATTGACAAGTAAATCCTAGACGCTCGATCTTGGTTATTTTCGCTTTCGCGGCTGGCAGTAAAAGAACCATGTTTCTGTGAATAACTCCTGAACCGTAAGTCCTAGACGCTCGCTCTTGGCTGCATTCGATTCAGCTCGTGGCAGCCAGTCTAAAAAACACTATCTTGGACTTCTCTGCATGTTTCCCAGGCGAGCAATTGGCAGCATGTTCAGAACCATGTTTCTGTGAATAACTCCTGAACCGTAAGTCCTAGACGCTCGCTCTTGGCTGCATTCGATTCAGCTCGTGGCAGCCAGTCTAAAAAACACTATCTTGGACTTCTCTGCATGTTTCCCAGGCGAGAAATTGGCAGCATGTTCAGAACCATGTTTCTGTGAATAACTCCTGAACCGTAAGTCCTAGACGCTCGCTCTTGGCTGCATTCGATTCAGCTCGTGGCAGCCAGTCTAAAAAACACTATCTTGGACTTCTCTGCATGTTTCCCAGGCGAGCAATTGGCAGCATGTTCAGAACCATGTTTCTGTGAATAACTCCTGAACCGTAAGTCCTAGACGCTCGCTCTTGGCTGCATTCGATTCAGCTCGTGGCAGCCAGTCTAAAAAACACTATCTTGGACTTCTCTGCATGTTTCCCAGGCGAGAAATTGGCAGCATGTTCAGAACCATGTTTCTGTGAATAACTCCTGAACTGTAAGTCCTAGACGCTCGATCTTGGCGGCATTCGTCTCAGCGCCTGGCAATTAGTATAGGAGCACTGTGTTTGACTTCTCTGGATGTTTCCCAGGCGAGTTATTGACAAGTAAATCCTAGACGCTCGATCTTGGTTATTTTCGCTTTCGCGGCTGGCAGTAAAAGAACCATGTTTCTGTGAATAACTCCTGAACCGTAAGTCCTAGACGCTCGCTCTTGGCTGCATTCGATTCAGCTCGTGGCAGCCAGTCTAAAAAACACTATCTTGGACTTCTCTGCATGTTTCCCAGGCGAGAAATTGGCAGCATGTTCAGAACCATGTTTCTGTGAATAACTCCTGAACCGTAAGTCCTAGACGCTCGCTCTTGGCTGCATTCGATTCAGCTCGTGGCAGCCAGTCTAAAAAACACTATCTTGGACTTCTCTGCATGTTTCCCAGACGAGAAATTGGCAGCATGTTCAGAACCATGTTTCTGTGAATAACTCCTGAACCGTAAGTCCTAGACGCTCGATCTTGGCGGCATTCGTCTCAGCGCCTGGCAATTAGTATAGGAGCACTGTGTTTGACTTCTCTGGATGTTTCCCAGGCGAGTTATTGACAAGTAAATCCTAGACGCTCGATCTTGGTTATTTTCGCTTTCGCGGCTGGCAGTAAAAGAACCATGTTTCTGTGAATAACTCCTGAACCGTAAGTCCTAGACGCTCGCTCTTGGCTGCATTCGATTCAGCTCGTGGCAGCCAGTCTAAAAAACACTATCTTGGACTTCTCTGCATGTTTCCCAGGCGAGCAATTGGCAGCATGTTCAGAACCATGTTTCTGTGAATAACTCCTGAACCGTAAGTCCTAGACGCTCGCTCTTGGCTGCATTCGATTCAGCTCGTGGCAGCCAGTCTAAAAAACACTATCTTGGACTTCTCTGCATGTTTCCCAGGCGAGAAATTGGCAGCATGTTCAGAACCATGTTTCTGTGAATAACTCCTGAACCGTAAGTCCTAGACGCTCGCTCTTGGCTGCATTCGATTCAGCTCGTGGCAGCCAGTCTAAAAAACACTATCTTGGACTTCTCTGCATGTTTCCCAGGCGAGCAATTGGCAGCATGTTCAGAACCATGTTTCTGTGAATAACTCCTGAACCGTAAGTCCTAGACGCTCGCTCTTGGCTGCATTCGATTCAGCTCGTGGCAGCCAGTCTAAAAAACACTATCTTGGACTTCTCTGCATGTTTCCCAGGCGAGAAATTGGCAGCATGTTCAGAACCATGTTTCTGTGAATAACTCCTGAACCGTAAGTCCTAGACGCTCGATCTTGGCGGCATTCGTCTCAGCGCCTGGCAATTAGTATAGGAGCACTGTGTTTGACTTCTCTGGATGTTTCCCAGGCGAGTTATTGACAAGTAAATCCTAGACGCTCGATCTTGGTTATTTTCGCTTTCGCGGCTGGCAGTAAAAGAACCATGTTTCTGTGAATAACTCCTGAACCGTAAGTCCTAGACGCTCGCTCTTGGCTGCATTCGATTCAGCTCGTGGCAGCCAGTCTAAAAAACACTATCTTGGACTTCTCTGCATGTTTCCCAGGCGAGAAATTGGCAGCATGTTCAGAACCATGTTTCTGTGAATAACTCCTGAACCGTAAGTCCTAGACGCTCGCTCTTGGCTGCATTCGATTCAGCTCGTGGCAGCCAGTCTAAAAAACACTATCTTGGACTTCTCTGCATGTTTCCCAGGCGAGAAATTGGCAGCATGTTCAGAACCATGTTTCTGTGAATAACTCCTGAACCGTAAGTCCTAGACGCTCGCTCTTGGCTGCATTCGATTCAGCTCGTGGCAGCCAGTCTAAAAAACACTATCTTGGACTTCTCTGCATGTTTCCCAGGCGAGCAATTGGCAGCATGTTCAGAACCATGTTTCTGTGAATAACTCCTGAACCGTAAGTCCTAGACGCTCGCTCTTGGCTGCATTCGATTCAGCTCGTGGCAGCCAGTCTAAAAAACACTATCTTGGACTTCTCTGCATGTTTCCCAGGCGAGCAATTGGCAGCATGTTCAGAACCATGTTTCTGTGAATAACTCCTGAACCGTAAGTCCTAGACGCTCGCTCTTGGCTGCATTCGATTCAGCTCGTGGCAGCCAGTCTAAAAAACACTATCTTGGACTTCTCTGCATGTTTCCCAGGCGAGAAATTGGCAGCATGTTCAGAACCATGTTTCTGTGAATAACTCCTGAACCGTAAGTCCTAGACGCTCGCTCTTGGCTGCATTCGATTCAGCTCGTGGCAGCCAGTCTAAAAAACACTATCTTGGACTTCTCTGCATGTTTCCCAGGCGAGCAATTGGCAGCATGTTCAGAACCATGTTTCTGTGAATAACTCCTGAACCGTAAGTCCTAGACGCTCGCTCTTGGCTGCATTCGATTCAGCTCGTGGCAGCCAGTCTAAAAAACACTATCTTGGACTTCTCTGCATGTTTCCCAGGCGAGCAATTGGCAGCATGTTCAGAACCATGTTTCTGTGAATAACTCCTGAACCGTAAGTCCTAGACGCTCGATCTTGGCGGCATTCGTCTCAGCGCCTGGCAATTAGTATAGGAGCACTGTGTTTGACTTCTCTGGATGTTTCCCAGGCGAGTTATTGACAAGTAAATCCTAGACGCTCGATCTTGGTTATTTTCGCTTTCGCGGCTGGCAGTAAAAGAACCATGTTTCTGTGAATAACTCCTGAACCGTAAGTCCTAGACGCTCGCTCTTGGCTGCATTCGATTCAGCTCGTGGCAGCCAGTCTAAAAAACACTATCTTGGACTTCTCTGCATGTTTCCCAGGCGAGAAATTGGCAGCATGTTCAGAACCATGTTTCTGTGAATAACTCCTGAACCGTAAGTCCTAGACGCTCGATCTTGGCGGCATTCGTCTCAGCGCCTGGCAATTAGTATAGGAGCACTGTGTTTGACTTCTCTGGATGTTTCCCAGGCGAGTTATTGACAAGTAAATCCTAGACGCTCGATCTTGGTTATTTTCGCTTTCGCGGCTGGCAGTAAAAGAACCATGTTTCTGTGAATAACTCCTGAACCGTAAGTCCTAGACGCTCGCTCTTGGCTGCATTCGATTCAGCTCGTGGCAGCCAGTCTAAAAAACACTATCTTGGACTTCTCTGCATGTTTCCCAGGCGAGAAATTGGCAGCATGTTCAGAACCATGTTTCTGTGAATAACTCCTGAACCGTAAGTCCTAGACGCTCGCTCTTGGCTGCATTCGATTCAGCTCGTGGCAGCCAGTCTAAAAAACACTATCTTGGACTTCTCTGCATGTTTCCCAGGCGAGAAATTGGCAGCATGTTCAGAACCATGTTTCTGTGAATAACTCCTGAACCGTAAGTCCTAGACGCTCGCTCTTGGCTGCATTCGATTCAGCTCGTGGCAGCCAGTCTAAAAAACACTATCTTGGACTTCTCTGCATGTTTCCCAGGCGAGAAATTGGCAGCATGTTCAGATCCATGTTTCTGTGAATAACTCCTGAACCGTAAGTCCTAGACGCTCGCTCTTGGCTGCATTCGATTCAGCTCGTGGCAGCCAGTCTAAAAAACACTATCTTGGACTTCTCTGCATGTTTCCCAGACGAGAAATTGGCAGCATGTTCAGAACCATGTTTCTGTGAATAACTCCTGAACCGTAAGTCCTAGACGCTCGATCTTGGCGGCATTCGTCTCAGCGCCTGGCAATTAGTATAGGAGCACTGTGTTTGACTTCTCTGGATGTTTCCCAGGCGAGTTATTGACAAGTAAATCCTAGACGCTCGATCTTGGTTATTTTCGCTTTCGCGGCTGGCAGTAAAAGAACCATGTTTCTGTGAATAACTCCTGAACCGTAAGTCCTAGACGCTCGCTCTTGGCTGCATTCGATTCAGCTCGTGGCAGCCAGTCTAAAAAACACTATCTTGGACTTCTCTGCATGTTTCCCAGGCGAGAAATTGGCAGCATGTTCAGAACCATGTTTCTGTGAATAACTCCTGAACCGTAAGTCCTAGACGCTCGCTCTTGGCTGCATTCGATTCAGCTCGTGGCAGCCAGTCTAAAAAACACTATCTTGGACTTCTCTGCATGTTTCCCAGACGAGAAATTGGCAGCATGTTCAGAACCATGTTTCTGTGAATAACTCCTGAACCGTAAGTCCTAGACGCTCGATCTTGGCGGCATTCGTCTCAGCGCCTGGCAATTAGTATAGGAGCACTGTGTTTGACTTCTCTGGATGTTTCCCAGGCGAGTTATTGACAAGTAAATCCTAGACGCTCGATCTTGGTTATTTTCGCTTTCGCGGCTGGCAGTAAAAGAACCATGTTTCTGTGAATAACTCCTGAACCGTAAGTCCTAGACGCTCGCTCTTGGCTGCATTCGATTCAGCTCGTGGCAGCCAGTCTAAAAAACACTATCTTGGACTTCTCTGCATGTTTCCCAGGCGAGCAATTGGCAGCATGTTCAGAACCATGTTTCTGTGAATAACTCCTGAACCGTAAGTCCTAGACGCTCGCTCTTGGCTGCATTCGATTCAGCTCGTGGCAGCCAGTCTAAAAAACACTATCTTGGACTTCTCTGCATGTTTCCCAGGCGAGAAATTGGCAGCATGTTCAGAACCATGTTTCTGTGAATAACTCCTGAACCGTAAGTCCTAGACGCTCGCTCTTGGCTGCATTCGATTCAGCTCGTGGCAGCCAGTCTAAAAAACACTATCTTGGACTTCTCTGCATGTTTCCCAGGCGAGAAATTGGCAGCATGTTCAGAACCATGTTTCTGTGAATAACTCCTGAACCGTAAGTCCTAGACGCTCGCTCTTGGCTGCATTCGATTCAGCTCGTGGCAGCCAGTCTAAAAAACACTATCTTGGACTTCTCTGCATGTTTCCCAGGCGAGAAATTGGCAGCATGTTCAGATCCATGTTTCTGTGAATAACTCCTGAACCGTAAGTCCTAGACGCTCGCTCTTGGCTGCATTCGATTCAGCTCGTGGCAGCCAGTCTAAAAAACACTATCTTGGACTTCTCTGCATGTTTCCCAGACGAGAAATTGGCAGCATGTTCAGAACCATGTTTCTGTGAATAACTCCTGAACCGTAAGTCCTAGACGCTCGATCTTGGCGGCATTCGTCTCAGCGCCTGGCAATTAGTATAGGAGCACTGTGTTTGACTTCTCTGGATGTTTCCCAGGCGAGTTATTGACAAGTAAATCCTAGACGCTCGATCTTGGTTATTTTCGCTTTCGCGGCTGGCAGTAAAAGAACCATGTTTCTGTGAATAACTCCTGAACCGTAAGTCCTAGACGCTCGCTCTTGGCTGCATTCGATTCAGCTCGTGGCAGCCAGTCTAAAAAACACTATCTTGGACTTCTCTGCATGTTTCCCAGGCGAGAAATTGGCAGCATGTTCAGAACCATGTTTCTGTGAATAACTCCTGAACCGTAAGTCCTAGACGCTCGCTCTTGGCTGCATTCGATTCAGCTCGTGGCAGCCAGTCTAAAAAACACTATCTTGGACTTCTCTGCATGTTTCCCAGACGAGAAATTGGCAGCATGTTCAGAACCATGTTTCTGTGAATAACTCCTGAACCGTAAGTCCTAGACGCTCGATCTTGGCGGCATTCGTCTCAGCGCCTGGCAATTAGTATAGGAGCACTGTGTTTGACTTCTCTGGATGTTTCCCAGGCGAGTTATTGACAAGTAAATCCTAGACGCTCGATCTTGGTTATTTTCGCTTTCGCGGCTGGCAGTAAAAGAACCATGTTTCTGTGAATAACTCCTGAACCGTAAGTCCTAGACGCTCGCTCTTGGCTGCATTCGATTCAGCTCGTGGCAGCCAGTCTAAAAAACACTATCTTGGACTTCTCTGCATGTTTCCCAGGCGAGCAATTGGCAGCATGTTCAGAACCATGTTTCTGTGAATAACTCCTGAACCGTAAGTCCTAGACGCTCGCTCTTGGCTGCATTCGATTCAGCTCGTGGCAGCCAGTCTAAAAAACACTATCTTGGACTTCTCTGCATGTTTCCCAGGCGAGAAATTGGCAGCATGTTCAGAACCATGTTTCTGTGAATAACTCCTGAACCGTAAGTCCTAGACGCTCGCTCTTGGCTGCATTCGATTCAGCTCGTGGCAGCCAGTCTAAAAAACACTATCTTGGACTTCTCTGCATGTTTCCCAGACGAGAAATTGGCAGCATGTTCAGAACCATGTTTCTGTGAATAACTCCTGAACCGTAAGTCCTAGACGCTCGATCTTGGCGGCATTCGTCTCAGCGCCTGGCAATTAGTATAGGAGCACTGTGTTTGACTTCTCTGGATGTTTCCCAGGCGAGTTATTGACAAGTAAATCCTAGACGCTCGATCTTGGTTATTTTCGCTTTCGCGGCTGGCAGTAAAAGAACCATGTTTCTGTGAATAACTCCTGAACCGTAAGTCCTAGACGCTCGCTCTTGGCTGCATTCGATTCAGCTCGTGGCAGCCAGTCTAAAAAACACTATCTTGGACTTCTCTGCATGTTTCCCAGGCGAGAAATTGGCAGCATGTTCAGAACCATGTTTCTGTGAATAACTCCTGAACCGTAAGTCCTAGACGCTCGCTCTTGGCTGCATTCGATTCAGCTCGTGGCAGCCAGTCTAAAAAACACTATCTTGGACTTCTCTGCATGTTTCCCAGGCGAGCAATTGGCAGCATGTTCAGAACCATGTTTCTGTGAATAACTCCTGAACCGTAAGTCCTAGACGCTCGCTCTTGGCTGCATTCGATTCAGCTCGTGGCAGCCAGTCTAAAAAACACTATCTTGGACTTCTCTGCATGTTTCCCAGGCGAGAAATTGGCAGCATGTTCAGAACCATGTTTCTGTGAATAACTCCTGAACCGTAAGTCCTAGACGCTCGCTCTTGGCTGCATTCGATTCAGCTCGTGGCAGCCAGTCTAAAAAACACTATCTTGGACTTCTCTGCATGTTTCCCAGGCGAGCAATTGGCAGCATGTTCAGAACCATGTTTCTGTGAATAACTCCTGAACCGTAAGTTCTAGACGCTCGCTCTTGGCTGCATTCGATTCAGCTCGTGGCAGCCAGTCTAAAAAACACTATCTTGGACTTCTCTGCATGTTTCCCAGGCGAGAAATTGGCAGCATGTTCAGAACCATGTTTCTGTGAATAACTCCTGAACCGTAAGTCCTAGACGCTCGATCTTGGCGGCATTCGTCTCAGCGCCTGGCAATTAGTATAGGAGCACTGTGTTTGACTTCTCTGGATGTTTCCCAGGCGAGTTATTGACAAGTAAATCCTAGACGCTCGATCTTGGTTATTTTCGCTTTCGCGGCTGGCAGTAAAAGAACCATGTTTCTGTGAATAACTCCTGAACCGTAAGTCCTAGACGCTCGCTCTTGGCTGCATTCGATTCAGCTCGTGGCAGCCAGTCTAAAAAACACTATCTTGGACTTCTCTGCATGTTTCCCAGGCGAGCAATTGGCAGCATGTTCAGAACCATGTTTCTGTGAATAACTCCTGAACCGTAAGTCCTAGACGCTCGCTCTTGGCTGCATTCGATTCAGCTCGTGGCAGCCAGTCTAAAAAACACTATCTTGGACTTCTCTGCATGTTTCCCAGGCGAGAAATTGGCAGCATGTTCAGAACCATGTTTCTGTGAATAACTCCTGAACCGTAAGTCCTAGACGCTCGCTCTTGGCTGCATTCGATTCAGCTCGTGGCAGCCAGTCTAAAAAACACTATCTTGGACTTCTCTGCATGTTTCCCAGGCGAGAAATTGGCAGCATGTTCAGAACCATGTTTCTGTGAATAACTCCTGAACCGTAAGTCCTAGACGCTCGATCTTGGCGGCATTCGTCTCAGCGCCTGGCAATTAGTATAGGAGCACTGTGTTTGACTTCTCTGGATGTTTCCCAGGCGAGTTATTGACAAGTAAATCCTAGACGCTCGATCTTGGTTATTTTCGCTTTCGCGGCTGGCAGTAAAAGAACCATGTTTCTGTGAATAACTCCTGAACCGTAAGTCCTAGACGCTCGCTCTTGGCTGCATTCGATTCAGCTCGTGGCAGCCAGTCTAAAAAACACTATCTTGGACTTCTCTGCATGTTTCCCAGACGAGAAATTGGCAGCATGTTCAGAACCATGTTTCTGTGAATAACTCCTGAACCGTAAGTCCTAGACGCTCGATCTTGGCGGCATTCGTCTCAGCGCCTGGCAATTAGTATAGGAGCACTGTGTTTGACTTCTCTGGATGTTTCCCAGGCGAGTTATTGACAAGTAAATCCTAGACGCTCGATCTTGGTTATTTTCGCTTTCGCGGCTGGCAGTAAAAGAACCATGTTTCTGTGAATAACTCCTGAACCGTAAGTCCTAGACGCTCGCTCTTGGCTGCATTCGATTCAGCTCGTGGCAGCCAGTCTAAAAAACACTATCTTGGACTTCTCTGCATGTTTCCCAGGCGAGAAATTGGCAGCATGTTCAGAACCATGTTTCTGTGAATAACTCCTGAACCGTAAGTCCTAGACGCTCGCTCTTGGCTGCATTCGATTCAGCTCGTGGCAGCCAGTCTAAAAAACACTATCTTGGACTTCTCTGCATGTTTCCCAGGCGAGAAATTGGCAGCATGTTCAGAACCATGTTTCTGTGAATAACTCCTGAACCGTAAGTCCTAGACGCTCGATCTTGGCGGCATTCGTCTCAGCGCCTGGCAATTAGTATAGGAGCACTGTGTTTGACTTCTCTGGATGTTTCCCAGGCGAGTTATTGACAAGTAAATCCTAGACGCTCGATCTTGGTTATTTTCGCTTTCGCGGCTGGCAGTAAAAGAACCATGTTTCTGTGAATAACTCCTGAACCGTAAGTCCTAGACGCTCGCTCTTGGCTGCATTCGATTCAGCTCGTGGCAGCCAGTCTAAAAAACACTATCTTGGACTTCTCTGCATGTTTCCCAGGCGAGAAATTGGCAGCATGTTCAGAACCATGTTTCTGTGAATAACTCCTGAACCGTAAGTCCTAGACGCTCGCTCTTGGCTGCATTCGATTCAGCTCGTGGCAGCCAGTCTAAAAAACACTATCTTGGACTTCTCTGCATGTTTCCCAGGCGAGCAATTGGCAGCATGTTCAGAACCATGTTTCTGTGAATAACTCCTGAACCGTAAGTCCTAGACGCTCGCTCTTGGCTGCATTCGATTCAGCTCGTGGCAGCCAGTCTAAAAAACACTATCTTGGACTTCTCTGCATGTTTCCCAGGCGAGAAATTGGCAGCATGTTCAGAACCATGTTTCTGTGAATAACTCCTGAACCGTAAGTCCTAGACGCTCGCTCTTGGCTGCATTCGATTCAGCTCGTGGCAGCCAGTCTAAAAAACACTATCTTGGACTTCTCTGCATGTTTCCCAGGCGAGCAATTGGCAGCATGTTCAGAACCATGTTTCTGTGAATAACTCCTGAACCGTAAGTCCTAGACGCTCGCTCTTGGCTGCATTCGATTCAGCTCGTGGCAGCCAGTCTAAAAAACACTATCTTGGACTTCTCTGCATGTTTCCCAGGCGAGAAATTGGCAGCATGTTCAGAACCATGTTTCTGTGAATAACTCCTGAACCGTAAGTCCTAGACGCTCGATCTTGGCGGCATTCGTCTCAGCGCCTGGCAATTAGTATAGGAGCACTGTGTTTGACTTCTCTGGATGTTTCCCAGGCGAGTTATTGACAAGTAAATCCTAGACGCTCGATCTTGGTTATTTTCGCTTTCGCGGCTGGCAGTAAAAGAACCATGTTTCTGTGAATAACTCCTGAACCGTAAGTCCTAGACGCTCGCTCTTGGCTGCATTCGATTCAGCTCGTGGCAGCCAGTCTAAAAAACACTATCTTGGACTTCTCTGCATGTTTCCCAGACGAGAAATTGGCAGCATGTTCAGAACCATGTTTCTGTGAATAACTCCTGAACCGTAAGTCCTAGACGCTCGCTCTTGGCTGCATTCGATTCAGCTCGTGGCAGCCAGTCTAAAAAACACTATCTTGGACTTCTCTGCATGTTTCCCAGGCGAGCAATTGGCAGCATGTTCAGAACCATGTTTCTGTGAATAACTCCTGAACCGTAAGTCCTAGACGCTCGATCTTGGCGGCATTCGTCTCAGCGCCTGGCAATTAGTATAGGAGCACTGTGTTTGACTTCTCTGGATGTTTCCCAGGCGAGTTATTGACAAGTAAATCCTAGACGCTCGATCTTGGTTATTTTCGCTTTCGCGGCTGGCAGTAAAAGAACCATGTTTCTGTGAATAACTCCTGAACCGTAAGTCCTAGACGCTCGCTCTTGGCTGCATTCGATTCAGCTCGTGGCAGCCAGTCTAAAAAACACTATCTTGGACTTCTCTGCATGTTTCCCAGGCGAGAAATTGGCAGCATGTTCAGAACCATGTTTCTGTGAATAACTCCTGAACCGTAAGTCCTAGACGCTCGCTCTTGGCTGCATTCGATTCAGCTCGTGGCAGCCAGTCTAAAAAACACTATCTTGGACTTCTCTGCATGTTTCCCAGACGAGAAATTGGCAGCATGTTCAGAACCATGTTTCTGTGAATAACTCCTGAACCGTAAGTCCTAGACGCTCGATCTTGGCGGCATTCGTCTCAGCGCCTGGCAATTAGTATAGGAGCACTGTGTTTGACTTCTCTGGATGTTTCCCAGGCGAGTTATTGACAAGTAAATCCTAGACGCTCGATCTTGGTTATTTTCGCTTTCGCGGCTGGCAGTAAAAGAACCATGTTTCTGTGAATAACTCCTGAACCGTAAGTCCTAGACGCTCGCTCTTGGCTGCATTCGATTCAGCTCGTGGCAGCCAGTCTAAAAAACACTATCTTGGACTTCTCTGCATGTTTCCCAGGCGAGAAATTGGCAGCATGTTCAGAACCATGTTTCTGTGAATAACTCCTGAACCGTAAGTCCTAGACGCTCGCTCTTGGCTGCATTCGATTCAGCTCGTGGCAGCCAGTCTAAAAAACACTATCTTGGACTTCTCTGCATGTTTCCCAGGCGAGCAATTGGCAGCATGTTCAGAACCATGTTTCTGTGAATAACTCCTGAACCGTAAGTCCTAGACGCTCGCTCTTGGCTGCATTCGATTCAGCTCGTGGCAGCCAGTCTAAAAAACACTATCTTGGACTTCTCTGCATGTTTCCCAGGCGAGAAATTGGCAGCATGTTCAGAACCATGTTTCTGTGAATAACTCCTGAACCGTAAGTCCTAGACGCTCGCTCTTGGCTGCATTCGATTCAGCTCGTGGCAGCCAGTCTAAAAAACACTATCTTGGACTTCTCTGCATGTTTCCCAGGCGAGCAATTGGCAGCATGTTCAGAACCATGTTTCTGTGAATAACTCCTGAACCGTAAGTCCTAGACGCTCGCTCTTGGCTGCATTCGATTCAGCTCGTGGCAGCCAGTCTAAAAAACACTATCTTGGACTTCTCTGCATGTTTCCCAGGCGAGAAATTGGCAGCATGTTCAGAACCATGTTTCTGTGAATAACTCCTGAACCGTAAGTCCTAGACGCTCGATCTTGGCGGCATTCGTCTCAGCGCCTGGCAATTAGTATAGGAGCACTGTGTTTGACTTCTCTGGATGTTTCCCAGGCGAGTTATTGACAAGTAAATCCTAGACGCTCGATCTTGGTTATTTTCGCTTTCGCGGCTGGCAGTAAAAGAACCATGTTTCTGTGAATAACTCCTGAACCGTAAGTCCTAGACGCTCGCTCTTGGCTGCATTCGATTCAGCTCGTGGCAGCCAGTCTAAAAAACACTATCTTGGACTTCTCTGCATGTTTCCCAGGCGAGAAATTGGCAGCATGTTCAGAACCATGTTTCTGTGAATAACTCCTGAACCGTAAGTCCTAGACGCTCGATCTTGGCGGCATTCGTCTCAGCGCCTGGCAATTAGTATAGGAGCACTGTGTTTGACTTCTCTGGATGTTTCCCAGGCGAGTTATTGACAAGTAAATCCTAGACGCTCGATCTTGGTTATTTTCGCTTTCGCGGCTGGCAGTAAAAGAACCATGTTTCTGTGAATAACTCCTGAACCGTAAGTCCTAGACGCTCGCTCTTGGCTGCATTCGATTCAGCTCGTGGCAGCCAGTCTAAAAAACACTATCTTGGACTTCTCTGCATGTTTCCCAGGCGAGCAATTGGCAGCATGTTCAGAACCATGTTTCTGTGAATAACTCCTGAACCGTAAGTCCTAGACGCTCGCTCTTGGCTGCATTCGATTCAGCTCGTGGCAGCCAGTCTAAAAAACACTATCTTGGACTTCTCTGCATGTTTCCCAGGCGAGAAATTGGCAGCATGTTCAGAACCATGTTTCTGTGAATAACTCCTGAACCGTAAGTCCTAGACGCTCGCTCTTGGCTGCATTCGATTCAGCTCGTGGCAGCCAGTCTAAAAAACACTATCTTGGACTTCTCTGCATGTTTCCCAGGCGAGAAATTGGCAGCATGTTCAGAACCATGTTTCTGTGAATAACTCCTGAACCGTAAGTCCTAGACGCTCGCTCTTGGCTGCATTCGATTCAGCTCGTGGCAGCCAGTCTAAAAAACACTATCTTGGACTTCTCTGCATGTTTCCCAGGCGAGCAATTGGCAGCATGTTCAGAACCATGTTTCTGTGAATAACTCCTGAACAGTAAGTCCTAGACGCTCGCTCTTGGCTGCATTCGATTCAGCTCGTGGCAGCCAGTCTAAAAAACACTATCTTGGACTTCTCTGCATGTTTCCCAGGCGAGAAATTGGCAGCATGTTCAGAACCATGTTTCTGTGAATAACTCCTGAACCGTAAGTCCTAGACGCTCGCTCTTGGCTGCATTCGATTCAGCTCGTGGCAGCCAGTCTAAAAAACACTATCTTGGACTTCTCTGCATGTTTCCCAGGCGAGAAATTGGCAGCATGTTCAGAACCATGTTTCTGTGAATAACTCCTGAACCGTAAGTCCTAGACGCTCGCTCTTGGCTGCATTCGATTCAGCTCGTGGCAGCCAGTCTAAAAAACACTATCTTGGACTTCTCTGCATGTTTCCCAGGCGAGAAATTGGCAGCATGTTCAGAACCATGTTTCTGTGAATAACTCCTGAACCGTAAGTCCTAGACGCTCGCTCTTGGCTGCATTCGATTCAGCTCGTGGCAGCCAGTCTAAAAAACACTATCTTGGACTTCTCTGCATGTTTCCCAGGCGAGAAATTGGCAGCATGTTCAGAACCATGTTTCTGTGAATAACTCCTGAACCGTAAGTCCTAGACGCTCGCTCTTGGCTGCATTCGATTCAGCTCGTGGCAGCCAGTCTAAAAAACACTATCTTGGACTTCTCTGCATGTTTCCCAGGCGAGCAATTGGCAGCATGTTCAGAACCATGTTTCTGTGAATAACTCCTGAACCGTAAGTCCTAGACGCTCGCTCTTGGCTGCATTCGATTCAGCTCGTGGCAGCCAGTCTAAAAAACACTATCTTGGACTTCTCTGCATGTTTCCCAGGCGAGCAATTGGCAGCATGTTCAGAACCATGTTTCTGTGAATAACTCCTGAACCGTAAGTCCTAGACGCTCGCTCTTGGCTGCATTCGATTCAGCTCGTGGCAGCCAGTCTAAAAAACACTATCTTGGACTTCTCTGCATGTTTCCCAGGCGAGAAATTGGCAGCATGTTCAGAACCATGTTTCTGTGAATAACTCCTGAACCGTAAGTCCTAGACGCTCGCTCTTGGCTGCATTCGATTCAGCTCGTGGCAGCCAGTCTAAAAAACACTATCTTGGACTTCTCTGCATGTTTCCCAGGCGAGAAATTGGCAGCATGTTCAGAACCATGTTTCTGTGAATAACTCCTGAACCGTAAGTCCTAGACGCTCGATCTTGGCGGCATTCGTCTCAGCGCCTGGCAATTAGTATAGGAGCACTGTGTTTGACTTCTCTGGATGTTTCCCAGGCGAGTTATTGACAAGTAAATCCTAGACGCTCGATCTTGGTTATTTTCGCTTTCGCGGCTGGCAGTAAAAGAACCATGTTTCTGTGAATAACTCCTGAACCGTAAGTCCTAGACGCTCGCTCTTGGCTGCATTCGATTCAGCTCGTGGCAGCCAGTCTAAAAAACACTATCTTGGACTTCTCTGCATGTTTCCCAGGCGAGCAATTGGCAGCATGTTCAGAACCATGTTTCTGTGAATAACTCCTGAACCGTAAGTCCTAGACGCTCGCTCTTGGCTGCATTCGATTCAGCTCGTGGCAGCCAGTCTAAAAAACACTATCTTGGACTTCTCTGCATGTTTCCCAGGCGAGAAATTGGCAGCATGTTCAGAACCATGTTTCTGTGAATAACTCCTGAACCGTAAGTCCTAGACGCTCGCTCTTGGCTGCATTCGATTCAGCTCGTGGCAGCCAGTCTAAAAAACACTATCTTGGACTTCTCTGCATGTTTCCCAGGCGAGAAATTGGCAGCATGTTCAGAACCATGTTTCTGTGAATAACTCCTGAACCGTAAGTCCTAGACGCTCGATCTTGGCGGCATTCGTCTCAGCGCCTGGCAATTAGTATAGGAGCACTGTGTTTGACTTCTCTGGATGTTTCCCAGGCGAGTTATTGACAAGTAAATCCTAGACGCTCGATCTTGGTTATTTTCGCTTTCGCGGCTGGCAGTAAAAGAACCATGTTTCTGTGAATAACTCCTGAACCGTAAGTCCTAGACGCTCGCTCTTGGCTGCATTCGATTCAGCTCGTGGCAGCCAGTCTAAAAAACACTATCTTGGACTTCTCTGCATGTTTCCCAGACGAGAAATTGGCAGCATGTTCAGAACCATGTTTCTGTGAATAACTCCTGAACCGTAAGTCCTAGACGCTCGATCTTGGCGGCATTCGTCTCAGCGCCTGGCAATTAGTATAGGAGCACTGTGTTTGACTTCTCTGGATGTTTCCCAGGCGAGTTATTGACAAGTAAATCCTAGACGCTCGATCTTGGTTATTTTCGCTTTCGCGGCTGGCAGTAAAAGAACCATGTTTCTGTGAATAACTCCTGAACCGTAAGTCCTAGACGCTCGCTCTTGGCTGCATTCGATTCAGCTCGTGGCAGCCAGTCTAAAAAACACTATCTTGGACTTCTCTGCATGTTTCCCAGGCGAGAAATTGGCAGCATGTTCAGAACCATGTTTCTGTGAATAACTCCTGAACCGTAAGTCCTAGACGCTCGCTCTTGGCTGCATTCGATTCAGCTCGTGGCAGCCAGTCTAAAAAACACTATCTTGGACTTCTCTGCATGTTTCCCAGGCGAGAAATTGGCAGCATGTTCAGAACCATGTTTCTGTGAATAACTCCTGAACCGTGAGTCCTAGACGCTCGATCTTGGCGGCATTCGTCTCAGCGCCTGGCAATTAGTATAGGAGCACTGTGTTTGACTTCTCTGGATGTTTCCCAGGCGAGTTATTGACAAGTAAATCCTAGACGCTCGATCTTGGTTATTTTCGCTTTCGCGGCTGGCAGTAAAAGAACCATGTTTCTGTGAATAACTCCTGAACCGTAAGTCCTAGACGCTCGCTCTTGGCTGCATTCGATTCAGCTCGTGGCAGCCAGTCTAAAAAACACTATCTTGGACTTCTCTGCATGTTTCCCAGGCGAGAAATTGGCAGCATGTTCAGAACCATGTTTCTGTGAATAACTCCTGAACCGTAAGTCCTAGACGCTCGCTCTTGGCTGCATTCGATTCAGCTCGTGGCAGCCAGTCTAAAAAACACTATCTTGGACTTCTCTGCATGTTTCCCAGGCGAGAAATTGGCAGCATGTTCAGAACCATGTTTCTGTGAATAACTCCTGAACCGTAAGTCCTAGACGCTCGCTCTTGGCTGCATTCGATTCAGCTCGTGGCAGCCAGTCTAAAAAACACTATCTTGGACTTCTCTGCATGTTTCCCAGGCGAGAAATTGGCAGCATGTTCAGAACCATGTTTCTGTGAATAACTCCTGAACCGTAAGTCCTAGACGCTCGCTCTTGGCTGCATTCGATTCAGCTCGTGGCAGCCAGTCTAAAAAACACTATCTTGGACTTCTCTGCATGTTTCCCAGACGAGAAATTGGCAGCATGTTCAGAACCATGTTTCTGTGAATAACTCCTGAACCGTAAGTCCTAGACGCTCGATCTTGGCGGCATTCGTCTCAGCGCCTGGCAATTAGTATAGGAGCACTGTGTTTGACTTCTCTGGATGTTTCCCAGGCGAGTTATTGACAAGTAAATCCTAGACGCTCGATCTTGGTTATTTTCGCTTTCGCGGCTGGCAGTAAAAGAACCATGTTTCTGTGAATAACTCCTGAACCGTAAGTCCTAGACGCTCGCTCTTGGCTGCATTCGATTCAGCTCGTGGCAGCCAGTCTAAAAAACACTATCTTGGACTTCTCTGCATGTTTCCCAGGCGAGAAATTGGCAGCATGTTCAGAACCATGTTTCTGTGAATAACTCCTGAACCGTAAGTCCTAGACGCTCGCTCTTGGCTGCATTCGATTCAGCTCGTGGCAGCCAGTCTAAAAAACACTATCTTGGACTTCTCTGCATGTTTCCCAGGCGAGCAATTGGCAGCATGTTCAGAACCATGTTTCTGTGAATAACTCCTGAACCGTAAGTCCTAGACGCTCGCTCTTGGCTGCATTCGATTCAGCTCGTGGCAGCCAGTCTAAAAAACACTATCTTGGACTTCTCTGCATGTTTCCCAGTCGAGAAATTGGCAGCATGTTCAGAACCATGTTTCTGTGAATAACTCCTGAACCGTAAGTCCTAGACGCTCGCTCTTGGCTGCATTCGATTCAGCTCGTGGCAGCCAGTCTAAAAAATACTATCTTGGACTTCTCTGCATGTTTCCCAGGCGAGCAATTGGCAGCATGTTCAGAACCATGTTTCTGTGAATAACTCCTGAACCGTAAGTCCTAGACGCTCGCTCTTGGCTGCATTCGATTCAGCTCGTGGCAGCCAGTCTAAAAAACACTATCTTGGACTTCTCTGCATGTTTCCCAGGCGAGAAATTGGCAGCATGTTCAGAACCATGTTTCTGTGAATAACTCCTGAACCGTAAGTCCTAGACGCTCGCTCTTGGCTGCATTCGATTCAGCTCGTGGCAGCCAGTCTAAAAAACACTATCTTGGACTTCTCTGCATGTTTCCCAGGCGAGCAATTGGCAGCATGTTCAGAACCATGTTTCTGTGAATAACTCCTGAACCGTAAGTCCTAGACGCTCGCTCTTGGCTGCATTCGATTCAGCTCGTGGCAGCCAGTCTAAAAAACACTATCTTGGACTTCTCTGCATGTTTCCCAGGCGAGCAATTGGCAGCATGTTCAGAACCATGTTTCTGTGAATAACTCCTGAACCGTAAGTCCTAGACGCTCGCTCTTGGCTGCATTCGATTCAGCTCGTGGCAGCCAGTCTAAAAAACACTATCTTGGACTTCTCTGCATGTTTCCCAGGCGAGCAATTGGCAGCATGTTCAGAACCATGTTTCTGTGAATAACTCCTGAACCGTAAGTCACAGACGCTCGCTCTTGGCTGCATTCGATTCAGCTCGTGGCAGCCAGTCTAAAAAACACTATCTTGGTCTTCTCTGCATGTTCCTAAGGCAAATGTTTCTAAAGCTAATTCTTGAACCGTAAGTCCTAGACGCTCGATCTTGGCGGCATTCGTCTCAGCGCCTGGCAATTAGTATAGGAGCACTGTGTTTGACTTCTCTGGATGTTTCCCAGGCGAGTTATTGACAAGTAAATCCTAGACGCTCGATCTTGGTTATTTTCGCTTTCGCGGCTGGCAGTAAAAGAACCATGTTTCTGTGAATAACTCCTGAACCGTAAGTCCTAGACGCTCGCTCTTGGCTGCATTCGATTCAGCTCGTGGCAGCCAGTCTAAAAAACACTATCTTGGACTTCTCTGCATGTTTCCCAGGCGAGCAATTGGCAGCATGTTCAGAACCATGTTTCTGTGAATAACTCCTGAACCGTAAGTCCTAGACGCTCGCTCTTGGCTGCATTCGATTCAGCTCGTGGCAGCCAGTCTAAAAAACACTATCTTGGACTTCTCTGCATGTTTCCCAGGCGAGCAATTGGCAGCATGTTCAGAACCATGTTTCTGTGAATAACTCCTGAACCGTAAGTCCTAGACGCTCGCTCTTGGCTGCATTCGATTCAGCTCGTGGCAGCCAGTCTAAAAAACACTATCTTGGACTTCTCTGCATGTTTCCCAGGCGAGCAATTGGCAGCATGTTCAGAACCATGTTTCTGTGAATAACTCCTGAACCGTAAGTCCTAGACGCTCGCTCTTGGCTGCATTCGATTCAGCTCGTGGCAGCCAGTCTAAAAAACACTATCTTGGACTTCTCTGCATGTTTCCCAGGCGAGCAATTGGCAGCATGTTCAGAACCATGTTTCTGTGAATAACTCCTGAACCGTAAGTCACAGACGCTCGCTCTTGGCTGCATTCGATTCAGCTCGTGGCAGCCAGTCTAAAAAACACTATCTTGGACTTCTCTGCATGTTCCTAAGGCAAATGTTTCTAAAGCTAATTCTTGAACCGTAAGTCCTAGACGCTCGATCTTGGCGGCATTCGTCTCAGCGCCTGGCAATTAGTATAGGAGCACTGTGTTTGACTTCTCTGGATGTTTCCCAGGCGAGTTATTGACAAGTAAATCCTAGACGCTCGATCTTGGTTATTTTCGCTTTCGCGGCTGGCAGTAAAAGAACCATGTTTCTGTGAATAACTCCTGAACCGTAAGTCCTAGACGCTCGCTCTTGGCTGCATTCGATTCAGCTCGTGGCAGCCAGTCTAAAAAACACTATCTTGGACTTCTCTGCATGTTTCCCAGGCGAGCAATTGGCAGCATGTTCAGAACCATGTTTCTGTGAATAACTCCTGAACCGTAAGTCCTAGACGCTCGCTCTTGGCTGCATTCGATTCAGCTCGTGGCAGCCAGTCTAAAAAACACTATCTTGGACTTCTCTGCATGTTCCTAAGGCAAATGTTTCTAAAGCTAATTCTTGAACCGTAAGTCCTAGACGCTCGATCTTGGCGGCATTCGTCTCAGCGCCTGGCAATTAGTATAGGAGCACTGTGTTTGACTTCTCTGGATGTTTCCCAGGCGAGTTATTGACAAGTAAATCCTAGACGCTCGATCTTGGTTATTTTCGCTTTCGCGGCTGGCAGTAAAAGAACCATGTTTCTGTGAATAACTCCTGAACCGTAAGTCCTAGACGCTCGCTCTTGGCTGCATTCGATTCAGCTCGTGGCAGCCAGTCTAAAAAACACTATCTTGGACTTCTCTGCATGTTTCCCAGGCGAGCAATTGGCAGCATGTTCAGAACCATGTTTCTGTGAATAACTCCTGAACCGTAAGTCCTAGACGCTCGCTCTTGGCTGCATTCGATTCAGCTCGTGGCAGCCAGTCTAAAAAACACTATCTTGGACTTCTCTGCATGTTTCCCAGGCGAGCAATTGGCAGCATGTTCAGAACCATGTTTCTGTGAATAACTCCTGAACCGTAAGTCCTAGACGCTCGCTCTTGGCTGCATTCGATTCAGCTCGTGGCAGCCAGTCTTAAAAACACTATCTTGGACTTCTCTGCATGTTTCCCAGGCGAGCAATTGGCAGCATGTTCAGAACCATGTTTCTGTGAATAACTCCTGAACCGTAAGTCACAGACGCTCGCTCTTGGCTGCTTTCGATTCAGCTCGTGGCAGCCAGTCTAAAAAACACTATCTTGGACTTCTCTGCATGTTCCTAAGGCAAATGTTTCTAAAGCTAATTCTTGAACCGTAAGTCCTAGGCGGCATTCGTCTCAGCGCCTGGCAATTAGTATAGGAGCACTGTGTTTGACTTCTCTGGATGTTTCCCAGGCGAGTTATTGACAAGTAAATCCTAGACGCTCGATCTTGGTTATTTTCGCTTTCGCGGCTGGCAGTAAAAGAACCATGTTTCTGTGAATAACTCCTGAACCGTAAGTCCTAGACGCTCGCTCTTGGCTGCATTCGATTCAGCTCGTGGCAGCCAGTCTAAAAAACACTATCTTGGACTTCTCTGCATGTTTCCCAGGCGAGCAATTGGCAGCATGTTCAGAACCATGTTTCTGTGAATAACTCCTGAACCGTAAGTCCTAGACGCTCGCTCTTGGCTGCATTCGATTCAGCTCGTGGCAGCCAGTCTAAAAAACACTATCTTGGACTTCTCTGCATGTTTCCCAGGCGAGCAATTGGCAGCATGTTCAGAACCATGTTTCTGTGAATAACTCCTGAACCGTAAGTCCTAGACGCTCGCTCTTGGCTGCATTCGATTCAGCTCGTGGCAGCCAGTCTAAAAAACACTATCTTGGACTTCTCTGCATGTTTCCCAGGCGAGCAATTGGCAGCATGTTCAGAACCATGTTTCTGTGAATAACTCCTGAACCGTAAGTCACAGACGCTCGCTCTTGGCTGCTTTCGATTCAGCTCGTGGCAGCCAGTCTAAAAAACACTATCTTGGACTTCTCTGCATGTTCCTAAGGCAAATGTTTCTAAAGCTAATTCTTGAACCGTAAGTCCTAGACGCTCGATCTTGGCGGCATTCGTCTCAGCGCCTGGCAATTAGTATAGGAGCACTGTGTTTGACTTCTCTGGATGTTTCCCAGGCGAGTTATTGACAAGTAAATCCTAGACGCTCGATCTTGGTTATTTTCGCTTTCGCGGCTGGCAGTAAAAGAACCATGTTTCTGTGAATAACTCCTGAACCGTAAGTCCTAGACGCTCGCTCTTGGCTGCATTCGATTCAGCTCGTGGCAGCCAGTCTAAAAAACACTATCTTGGACTTCTCTGCATGTTTCCCAGGCGAGCAATTGGCAGCATGTTCAGAACCATGTTTCTGTGAATAACTCCTGAACCGTAAGTCCTAGACGCTCGCTCTTGGCTGCATTCGATTCAGCTCGTGGCAGCCAGTCTAAAAAACACTATCTTGGACTTCTCTGCATGTTT
Source organism: Rhinoderma darwinii (assembly GCF_050947455.1). Lineage (NCBI taxonomy): Eukaryota > Metazoa > Chordata > Amphibia > Anura > Rhinodermatidae > Rhinoderma > Rhinoderma darwinii. The sequence continues at coordinate 62,757 of NW_027463990.1, forward strand.
CCCAGGCGAGAAATTGGCAGCATGTTCAGAACCATGTTTCTGTGAATAACTCCTGAACCGTAAGTCCTAGACGCTCGCTCTTGGCTGCATTCGATTCAGCTCGTGGCAGCCAGTCTAAAAAACACTATCTTGGACTTCTCTGCATGTTTCCCAGGCGAGAAATTGGCAGCATGTTCAGAACCATGTTTCTGTGAATAACTCCTGAACCGTAAGTCCTAGACGCTCGATCTTGGCGGCATTCGTCTCAGCGCCTGGCAATTAGTATAGGAGCACTGTGTTTGACTTCTCTGGATGTTTCCCAGGCGAGTTATTGACAAGTAAATCCTAGACGCTCGATCTTGGTTATTTTCGCTTTCGCGGCTGGCAGTAAAAGAACCATGTTTCTGTGAATAACTCCTGAACCGTAAGTCCTAGACGCTCGCTCTTGGCTGCATTCGATTCAGCTCGTGGCAGCCAGTCTAAAAAACACTATCTTGGACTTCTCTGCATGTTTCCCAGACGAGAAATTGGCAGCATGTTCAGAACCATGTTTCTGTGAATAACTCCTGAACCGTAAGTCCTAGACGCTCGATCTTGGCGGCATTCGTCTCAGCGCCTGGCAATTAGTATAGGAGCACTGTGTTTGACTTCTCTGGATGTTTCCCAGGCGAGTTATTGACAAGTAAATCCTAGACGCTCGATCTTGGTTATTTTCGCTTTCGCGGCTGGCAGTAAAAGAACCATGTTTCTGTGAATAACTCCTGAACCGTAAGTCCTAGACGCTCGCTCTTGGCTGCATTCGATTCAGCTCGTGGCAGCCAGTCTAAAAAACACTATCTTGGACTTCTCTGCATGTTTCCCAGGCGAGAAATTGGCAGCATGTTCAGAACCATGTTTCTGTGAATAACTCCTGAACCGTAAGTCCTAGACGCTCGCTCTTGGCTGCATTCGATTCAGCTCGTGGCAGCCAGTCTAAAAAACACTATCTTGGACTTCTCTGCATGTTTCCCAGGCGAGAAATTGGCAGCATGTTCAGAACCATGTTTCTGTGAATAACTCCTGAACCGTAAGTCCTAGACGCTCGATCTTGGCGGCATTCGTCTCAGCGCCTGGCAATTAGTATAGGAGCACTGTGTTTGACTTCTCTGGATGTTTCCCAGGCGAGTTATTGACAAGTAAATCCTAGACGCTCGATCTTGGTTATTTTCGCTTTCGCGGCTGGCAGTAAAAGAACCATGTTTCTGTGAATAACTCCTGAACCGTAAGTCCTAGACGCTCGCTCTTGGCTGCATTCGATTCAGCTCGTGGCAGCCAGTCTAAAAAACACTATCTTGGACTTCTCTGCATGTTTCCCAGGCGAGAAATTGGCAGCATGTTCAGAACCATGTTTCTGTGAATAACTCCTGAACCGTAAGTCCTAGACGCTCGCTCTTGGCTGCATTCGATTCAGCTCGTGGCAGCCAGTCTAAAAAACACTATCTTGGACTTCTCTGCATGTTTCCCAGGCGAGAAATTGGCAGCATGTTCAGAACCATGTTTCTGTGAATAACTCCTGAACCGTAAGTCCTAGACGCTCGCTCTTGGCTGCATTCGATTCAGCTCGTGGCAGCCAGTCTAAAAAACACTATCTTGGACTTCTCTGCATGTTTCCCAGGCGAGAAATTGGCAGCATGTTCAGAACCATGTTTCTGTGAATAACTCCTGAACCGTAAGTCCTAGACGCTCGCTCTTGGCTGCATTCGATTCAGCTCGTGGCAGCCAGTCTAAAAAACACTATCTTGGACTTCTCTGCATGTTTCCCAGACGAGAAATTGGCAGCATGTTCAGAACCATGTTTCTGTGAATAACTCCTGAACCGTAAGTCCTAGACGCTCGATCTTGGCGGCATTCGTCTCAGCGCCTGGCAATTAGTATAGGAGCACTGTGTTTGACTTCTCTGGATGTTTCCCAGGCGAGTTATTGACAAGTAAATCCTAGACGCTCGATCTTGGTTATTTTCGCTTTCGCGGCTGGCAGTAAAAGAACCATGTTTCTGTGAATAACTCCTGAACCGTAAGTCCTAGACGCTCGCTCTTGGCTGCATTCGATTCAGCTCGTGGCAGCCAGTCTAAAAAACACTATCTTGGACTTCTCTGCATGTTTCCCAGGCGAGAAATTGGCAGCATGTTCAGAACCATGTTTCTGTGAATAACTCCTGAACCGTAAGTCCTAGACGCTCGCTCTTGGCTGCATTCGATTCAGCTCGTGGCAGCCAGTCTAAAAAACACTATCTTGGACTTCTCTGCATGTTTCCCAGGCGAGCAATTGGCAGCATGTTCAGAACCATGTTTCTGTGAATAACTCCTGAACCGTAAGTCCTAGACGCTCGCTCTTGGCTGCATTCGATTCAGCTCGTGGCAGCCAGTCTAAAAAACACTATCTTGGACTTCTCTGCATGTTTCCCAGTCGAGAAATTGGCAGCATGTTCAGAACCATGTTTCTGTGAATAACTCCTGAACCGTAAGTCCTAGACGCTCGCTCTTGGCTGCATTCGATTCAGCTCGTGGCAGCCAGTCTAAAAAATACTATCTTGGACTTCTCTGCATGTTTCCCAGGCGAGCAATTGGCAGCATGTTCAGAACCATGTTTCTGTGAATAACTCCTGAACCGTAAGTCCTAGACGCTCGCTCTTGGCTGCATTCGATTCAGCTCGTGGCAGCCAGTCTAAAAAACACTATCTTGGACTTCTCTGCATGCTTCCCAGGCGAGAAATTGGCAGCATGTTCAGAACCATGTTTCTGTGAATAACTCCTGAACCGTAAGTCCTAGACGCTCGCTCTTGGCTGCATTCGATTCAGCTCGTGGCAGCCAGTCTAAAAAACACTATCTTGGACTTCTCTGCATGTTTCCCAGGCGAGCAATTGGCAGCATGTTCAGAACCATGTTTCTGTGAATAACTCCTGAACCGTAAGTCCTAGACGCTCGCTCTTGGCTGCATTCGATTCAGCTCGTGGCAGCCAGTCTAAAAAACACTTTCTTGGACTTCTCTGCATGTTTCCCAGGCGAGCAATTGGCAGCATGTTCAGAACCATGTTTCTGTGAATAACTCCTGAACCGTAAGTCCTAGACGCTCGCTCTTGGCTGCATTCGATTCAGCTCGTGGCAGCCAGTCTAAAAAACACTATCTTGGACTTCTCTGCATGTTTCCCAGGCGAGCAATTGGCAGCATGTTCAGAACCATGTTTCTGTGAATAACTCCTGAACCGTAAGTCACAGACGCTCGCTCTTGGCTGCATTCGATTCAGCTCGTGGCAGCCAGTCTAAAAAACACTATCTTGGTCTTCTCTGCATGTTCCTAAGGCAAATGTTTCTAAAGCTAATTCTTGAACCGTAAGTCCTAGACGCTCGATCTTGGCGGCATTCGTCTCAGCGCCTGGCAATTAGTATAGGAGCACTGTGTTTGACTTCTCTGGATGTTTCCCAGGCGAGTTATTGACAAGTAAATCCTAGACGCTCGATCTTGGTTATTTTCGCTTTCGCGGCTGGCAGTAAAAGAACCATGTTTCTGTGAATAACTCCTGAACCGTAAGTCCTAGACGCTCGCTCTTGGCTGCATTCGATTCAGCTCGTGGCAGCCAGTCTAAAAAACACTATCTTGGACTTCTCTGCATGTTTCCCAGGCGAGCAATTGGCAGCATGTTCAGAACCATGTTTCTGTGAATAACTCCTGAACCGTAAGTCCTAGACGCTCGCTCTTGGCTGCATTCGATTCAGCTCGTGGCAGCCAGTCTAAAAAACACTATCTTGGACTTCTCTGCATGTTTCCCAGGCGAGCAATTGGCAGCATGTTCAGAACCATGTTTCTGTGAATAACTCCTGAACCGTAAGTCCTAGACGCTCGCTCTTGGCTGCATTCGATTCAGCTCGTGGCAGCCAGTCTAAAAAACACTATCTTGGACTTCTCTGCATGTTTCCCAGGCGAGCAATTGGCAGCATGTTCAGAACCATGTTTCTGTGAATAACTCCTGAACCGTAAGTCCTAGACGCTCGCTCTTGGCTGCATTCGATTCAGCTCGTGGCAGCCAGTCTAAAAAACACTATCTTGGACTTCTCTGCATGTTTCCCAGGCGAGCAATTGGCAGCATGTTCAGAACCATGTTTCTGTGAATAACTCCTGAACCGTAAGTCACAGACGCTCGCTCTTGGCTGCATTCGATTCAGCTCGTGGCAGCCAGTCTAAAAAACACTATCTTGGACTTCTCTGCATGTTCCTAAGGCAAATGTTTCTAAAGCTAATTCTTGAACCGTAAGTCCTAGACGCTCGATCTTGGCGGCATTCGTCTCAGCGCCTGGCAATTAGTATAGGAGCACTGTGTTTGACTTCTCTGGATGTTTCCCAGGCGAGTTATTGACAAGTAAATCCTAGACGCTCGATCTTGGTTATTTTCGCTTTCGCGGCTGGCAGTAAAAGAACCATGTTTCTGTGAATAACTCCTGAACCGTAAGTCCTAGACGCTCGCTCTTGGCTGCATTCGATTCAGCTCGTGGCAGCCAGTCTAAAAAACACTATCTTGGACTTCTCTGCATGTTTCCCAGGCGAGCAATTGGCAGCATGTTCAGAACCATGTTTCTGTGAATAACTCCTGAACCGTAAGTCCTAGACGCTCGCTCTTGGCTGCATTCGATTCAGCTCGTGGCAGCCAGTCTAAAAAACACTATCTTGGACTTCTCTGCATGTTCCTAAGGCAAATGTTTCTAAAGCTAATTCTTGAACCGTAAGTCCTAGACGCTCGATCTTGGCGGCATTCGTCTCAGCGCCTGGCAATTAGTATAGGAGCACTGTGTTTGACTTCTCTGGATGTTTCCCAGGCGAGTTATTGACAAGTAAATCCTAGACGCTCGATCTTGGTTATTTTCGCTTTCGCGGCTGGCAGTAAAAGAACCATGTTTCTGTGAATAACTCCTGAACCGTAAGTCCTAGACGCTCGCTCTTGGCTGCATTCGATTCAGCTCGTGGCAGCCAGTCTAAAAAACACTATCTTGGACTTCTCTGCATGTTTCCCAGGCGAGCAATTGGCAGCATGTTCAGAACCATGTTTCTGTGAATAACTCCTGAACCGTAAGTCCTAGACGCTCGCTCTTGGCTGCATTCGATTCAGCTCGTGGCAGCCAGTCTAAAAAACACTATCTTGGACTTCTCTGCATGTTTCCCAGGCGAGCAATTGGCAGCATGTTCAGAACCATGTTTCTGTGAATAACTCCTGAACCGTAAGTCCTAGACGCTCGCTCTTGGCTGCATTCGATTCAGCTCGTGGCAGCCAGTCTAAAAAACACTATCTTGGACTTCTCTGCATGTTTCCCAGGCGAGCAATTGGCAGCATGTTCAGAACCATGTTTCTGTGAATAACTCCTGAACCGTAAGTCACAGACGCTCGCTCTTGGCTGCTTTCGATTCAGCTCGTGGCAGCCAGTCTAAAAAACACTATCTTGGACTTCTCTGCATGTTCCTAAGGCAAATGTTTCTAAAGCTAATTCTTGAACCGTAAGTCCTAGACGCTCGATCTTGGCGGCATTCGTCTCAGCGCCTGGCAATTAGTATAGGAGCACTGTGTTTGACTTCTCTGGATGTTTCCCAGGCGAGTTATTGACAAGTAAATCCTAGACGCTCGATCTTGGTTATTTTCGCTTTCGCGGCTGGCAGTAAAAGAACCATGTTTCTGTGAATAACTCCTGAACCGTAAGTCCTAGACGCTCGCTCTTGGCTGCATTCGATTCAGCTCGTGGCAGCCAGTCTAAAAAACACTATCTTGGACTTCTCTGCATGTTTCCCAGGCGAGCAATTGGCAGCATGTTCAGAACCATGTTTCTGTGAATAACTCCTGAACCGTAAGTCCTAGACGCTCGATCTTGGCGGCATTCGTCTCAGCGCCTGGCAATTAGTATAGGAGCACTGTGTTTGACTTCTCTGGATGTTTCCCAGGCGAGTTATTGACAAGTAAATCCTAGACGCTCGATCTTGGTTATTTTCGCTTTCGCGGCTGGCAGTAAAAGAACCATGTTTCTGTGAATAACTCCTGAACCGTAAGTCCTAGACGCTCGCTCTTGGCTGCATTCGATTCAGCTCGTGGCAGCCAGTCTAAAAAACACTATCTTGGACTTCTCTGCATGTTTCCCAGGCGAGAAATTGGCAGCATGTTCAGAACCATGTTTCTGTGAATAACTCCTGAACCGTAAGTCCTAGACGCTCGCTCTTGGCTGCATTCGATTCAGCTCGTGGCAGCCAGTCTAAAAAACACTATCTTGGACTTCTCTGCATGTTTCCCAGGCGAGCAATTGGCAGCATGTTCAGAACCATGTTTCTGTGAATAACTCCTGAACCGTAAGTCCTAGACGCTCGCTCTTGGCTGCATTCGATTCAGCTCGTGGCAGCCAGTCTAAAAAACACTATCTTGGACTTCTCTGCATGTTTCCCAGGCGAGAAATTGGCAGCATGTTCAGAACCATGTTTCTGTGAATAACTCCTGAACCGTAAGTCCTAGACGCTCGCTCTTGGCTGCATTCGATTCAGCTCGTGGCAGCCAGTCTAAAAAACACTATCTTGGACTTCTCTGCATGTTTCCCAGGCGAGCAATTGGCAGCATGTTCAGAACCATGTTTCTGTGAATAACTCCTGAACCGTAAGTCCTAGACGCTCGCTCTTGGCTGCATTCGATTCAGCTCGTGGCAGCCAGTCTAAAAAACACTATCTTGGACTTCTCTGCATGTTTCCCAGGCGAGAAATTGGCAGCATGTTCAGAACCATGTTTCTGTGAATAACTCCTGAACCGTAAGTCCTAGACGCTCGCTCTTGGCTGCATTCGATTCAGCTCGTGGCAGCCAGTCTAAAAAATATTATCTTGGACTTCTCTGCATGTTTCCCAGGCGAGCAATTGGCAGCATGTTCAGAACCATGTTTCTGTGAATAACTCCTGAACCGTAAGTCCTAGACGCTCGCTCTTGGCTGCATTCGATTCAGCTCGTGGCAGCCAGTCTAAAAAACACTATCTTGGACTTCTCTGCATGTTTCCCAGGCGAGAAATTGGCAGCATGTTCAGAACCATGTTTCTGTGAATAACTCCTGAACCGTAAGTCCTAGACGCTCGCTCTTGGCTGCATTCGATTCAGCTCGTGGCAGCCAGTCTAAAAAACACTATCTTGGACTTCTCTGCATGTTTCCCAGGCGAGCAATTGGCAGCATGTTCAGAACCATGTTTCTGTGAATAACTCCTGAACCGTAAGTCCTAGACGCTCGCTCTTGGCTGCATTCGATTCAGCTCGTGGCAGCCAGTCTAAAAAACACTATCTTGGACTTCTCTGCATGTTTCCCAGGCGAGCAATTGGCAGCATGTTCAGAACCATGTTTCTGTGAATAACTCCTGAACCGTAAGTCCTAGACGCTCGCTCTTGGCTGCATTCGATTCAGCTCGTGGCAGCCAGTCTAAAAAACACTATCTTGGACTTCTCTGCATGTTTCCCAGGCGAGCAATTGGCAGCATGTTCAGAACCATGTTTCTGTGAATAACTCCTGAACCGTAAGTCACAGACGCTCGCTCTTGGCTGCATTCGATTCAGCTCGTGGCAGCCAGTCTAAAAAACACTATCTTGGACTTCTCTGCATGTTCCTAAGGCAAATGTTTCTAAAGCTAATTCTTGAACCGTAAGTCCTAGACGCTCGATCTTGGCGGCATTCGTCTCAGCGCCTGGCAATTAGTATAGGAGCACTGTGTTTGACTTCTCTGGATGTTTCCCAGGCGAGTTATTGACAAGTAAATCCTAGACGCTCGATCTTGGTTATTTTCGCTTTCGCGGCTGGCAGTAAAAGAACCATGTTTCTGTGAATAACTCCTGAACCGTAAGTCCTAGACGCTCGCTCTTGGCTGCATTCGATTCAGCTCGTGGCAGCCAGTCTAAAAAACACTATCTTGGACTTCTCTGCATGTTTCCCAGGCGAGCAATTGGCAGCATGTTCAGAACCATGTTTCTGTGAATAACTCCTGAACCGTAAGTCCTAGACGCTCGCTCTTGGCTGCATTCGATTCAGCTCGTGGCAGCCAGTCTAAAAAACACTATCTTGGACTTCTCTGCATGTTTCCCAGGCGAGCAATTGGCAGCATGTTCAGAACCATGTTTCTGTGAATAACTCCTGAACCGTAAGTCCTAGACGCTCGCTCTTGGCTGCATTCGATTCAGCTCGTGGCAGCCAGTCTAAAAAACACTATCTTGGACTTCTCTGCATGTTTCCCAGGCGAGCAATTGGCAGCATGTTCAGAACCATGTTTCTGTGAATAACTCCTGAACCGTAAGTCCTAGACGCTCGCTCTTGGCTGCATTCGATTCAGCTCGTGGCAGCCAGTCTAAAAAACACTATCTTGGACTTCTCTGCATGTTTCCCAGGCGAGAAATTGGCAGCATGTTCAGAACCATGTTTCTGTGAATAACTCCTGAACCGTAAGTCCTAGACGCTCGCTCTTGGCTGCATTCGATTCAGCTCGTGGCAGCCAGTCTAAAAAATACTATCTTGGACTTCCCTGCATGTTTCCCAGGCGAGCAATTGGCAGCATGTTCAGAACCATGTTTCTGTGAATAACTCCTGAACCGTAAGTCCTAGACGCTCGCTCTTGGCTGCATTCGATTCAGCTCGTGGCAGCCAGTCTAAAAAACACTATCTTGGACTTCTCTGCATGTTTCCCAGGCGAGAAATTGGCAGCATGTTCAGAACCATGTTTCTGTGAATAACTCCTGAACCGTAAGTCCTAGACGCTCGCTCTTGGCTGCATTCGATTCAGCTCGTGGCAGCCAGTCTAAAAAACACTATCTTGGACTTCTCTGCATGTTTCCCAGGCGAGCAATTGGCAGCATGTTCAGAACCATGTTTCTGTGAATAACTCCTGAACCGTAAGTCCTAGACGCTCGCTCTTGGCTGCATTCGATTCAGCTCGTGGCAGCCAGTCTAAAAAACACTATCTTGGACTTCTCTGCATGTTTCCCAGGCGAGCAATTGGCAGCATGTTCAGAACCATGTTTCTGTGAATAACTCCTGAACCGTAAGTCCTAGACGCTCGCTCTTGGCTGCATTCGATTCAGCTCGTGGCAGCCAGTCTAAAAAACACTATCTTGGACTTCTCTGCATGTTTCCCAGGCGAGCAATTGGCAGCATGTTCAGAACCATGTTTCTGTGAATAACTCCTGAACCGTAAGTCACAGACGCTCGCTCTTGGCTGCATTCGATTCAGCTCGTGGCAGCCAGTCTAAAAAACACTATCTTGGACTTCTCTGCATGTTCCTAAGGCAAATGTTTCTAAAGCTAATTCTTGAACCGTAAGTCCTAGACGCTCGATCTTGGCGGCATTCGTCTCAGCGCCTGGCAATTAGTATAGGAGCACTGTGTTTGACTTCTCTGGATGTTTCCCAGGCGAGTTATTGACAAGTAAATCCTAGACGCTCGATCTTGGTTATTTTCGCTTTCGCGGCTGGCAGTAAAAGAACCATGTTTCTGTGAATAACTCCTGAACCGTAAGTCCTAGACGCTCGCTCTTGGCTGCATTCGATTCAGCTCGTGGCAGCCAGTCTAAAAAACACTATCTTGGACTTCTCTGCATGTTTCCCAGGCGAGCAATTGGCAGCATGTTCAGAACCATGTTTCTGTGAATAACTCCTGAACCGTAAGTCCTAGACGCTCGCTCTTGGCTGCATTCGATTCAGCTCGTGGCAGCCAGTCTAAAAAACACTATCTTGGACTTCTCTGCATGTTTCCCAGGCGAGCAATTGGCAGCATGTTCAGAACCATGTTTCTGTGAATAACTCCTGAACCGTAAGTCCTAGACGCTCGCTCTTGGCTGCATTCGATTCAGCTCGTGGCAGCCAGTCTAAAAAACACTATCTTGGACTTCTCTGCATGTTTCCCAGGCGAGCAATTGGCAGCATGTTCAGAACCATGTTTCTGTGAATAACTCCTGAACCGTAAGTCCTAGACGCTCGCTCTTGGCTGCATTCGATTCAGCTCGTGGCAGCCAGTCTAAAAAACACTATCTTGGACTTCTCTGCATGTTTCCCAGGCGAGCAATTGGCAGCATGTTCAGAACCATGTTTCTGTGAATAACTCCTGAACCGTAAGTCACAGACGCTCGCTCTTGGCTGCATTCGATTCAGCTCGTGGCAGCCAGTCTAAAAAACACTATCTTGGACTTCTCTGCATGTTCCTAAGGCAAATGTTTCTAAAGCTAATTCTTGAACCGTAAGTCCTAGACGCTCGATCTTGGCGGCATTCGTCTCAGCGCCTGGCAATTAGTATAGGAGCACTGTGTTTGACTTCTCTGGATGTTTCCCAGGCGAGTTATTGACAAGTAAATCCTAGACGCTCGATCTTGGTTATTTTCGCTTTCGCGGCTGGCAGTAAAAGAACCATGTTTCTGTGAATAACTCCTGAACCGTAAGTCCTAGACGCTCGCTCTTGGCTGCATTCGATTCAGCTCGTGGCAGCCAGTCTAAAAAACACTATCTTGGACTTCTCTGCATGTTTCCCAGGCGAGCAATTGGCAGCATGTTCAGAACCATGTTTCTGTGAATAACTCCTGAACCGTAAGTCCTAGACGCTCGCTCTTGGCTGCATTCGATTCAGCTCGTGGCAGCCAGTCTAAAAAACACTATCTTGGACTTCTCTGCATGTTCCTAAGGCAAATGTTTCTAAAGCTAATTCTTGAACCGTAAGTCCTAGACGCTCGATCTTGGCGGCATTCGTCTCAGCGCCTGGCAATTAGTATAGGAGCACTGTGTTTGACTTCTCTGGATGTTTCCCAGGCGAGTTATTGACAAGTAAATCCTAGACGCTCGATCTTGGTTATTTTCGCTTTCGCGGCTGGCAGTAAAAGAACCATGTTTCTGTGAATAACTCCTGAACCGTAAGTCCTAGACGCTCGCTCTTGGCTGCATTCGATTCAGCTCGTGGCAGCCAGTCTAAAAAACACTATCTTGGACTTCTCTGCATGTTTCCCAGGCGAGCAATTGGCAGCATGTTCAGAACCATGTTTCTGTGAATAACTCCTGAACCGTAAGTCCTAGACGCTCGCTCTTGGCTGCATTCGATTCAGCTCGTGGCAGCCAGTCTAAAAAACACTATCTTGGACTTCTCTGCATGTTTCCCAGGCGAGCAATTGGCAGCATGTTCAGAACCATGTTTCTGTGAATAACTCCTGAACCGTAAGTCCTAGACGCTCGCTCTTGGCTGCATTCGATTCAGCTCGTGGCAGCCAGTCTAAAAAACACTATCTTGGACTTCTCTGCATGTTTCCCAGGCGAGCAATTGGCAGCATGTTCAGAACCATGTTTCTGTGAATAACTCCTGAACCGTAAGTCACAGACGCTCGCTCTTGGCTGCTTTCGATTCAGCTCGTGGCAGCCAGTCTAAAAAACACTATCTTGGACTTCTCTGCATGTTCCTAAGGCAAATGTTTCTAAAGCTAATTCTTGAACCGTAAGTCCTAGACGCTCGATCTTGGCGGCATTCGTCTCAGCGCCTGGCAATTAGTATAGGAGCACTGTGTTTGACTTCTCTGGATGTTTCCCAGGCGAGTTATTGACAAGTAAATCCTAGACGCTCGATCTTGGTTATTTTCGCTTTCGCGGCTGGCAGTAAAAGAACCATGTTTCTGTGAATAACTCCTGAACCGTAAGTCCTAGACGCTCGCTCTTGGCTGCATTCGATTCAGCTCGTGGCAGCCAGTCTAAAAAACACTATCTTGGACTTCTCTGCATGTTTCCCAGGCGAGAAATTGGCAGCATGTTCAGAACCATGTTTCTGTGAATAACTCCTGAACCGTAAGTCCTAGACGCTCGATCTTGGCGGCATTCGTCTCAGCGCCTGGCAATTAGTATAGGAGCACTGTGTTTGACTTCTCTGGATGTTTCCCAGGCGAGTTATTGACAAGTAAATCCTAGACGCTCGATCTTGGTTATTTTCGCTTTCGCGGCTGGCAGTAAAAGAACCATGTTTCTGTGAATAACTCCTGAACCGTAAGTCCTAGACGCTCGCTCTTGGCTGCATTCGATTCAGCTCGTGGCAGCCAGTCTAAAAAACACTATCTTGGACTTCTCTGCATGTTTCCCAGGCGAGAAATTGGCAGCATGTTCAGAACCATGTTTCTGTGAATAACTCCTGAACCGTAAGTCCTAGACGCTCGCTCTTGGCTGCATTCGATTCAGCTCGTGGCAGCCAGTCTAAAAAACACTATCTTGGACTTCTCTGCATGTTTCCCAGGCGAGCAATTGGCAGCATGTTCAGAACCATGTTTCTGTGAATAACTCCTGAACCGTAAGTCCTAGACGCTCGCTCTTGGCTGCATTCGATTCAGCTCGTGGCAGCCAGTCTAAAAAACACTATCTTGGACTTCTCTGCATGTTTCCCAGGCGAGAAATTGGCAGCATGTTCAGAACCATGTTTCTGTGAATAACTCCTGAACCGTAAGTCCTAGACGCTCGCTCTTGGCTGCATTCGATTCAGCTCGTGGCAGCCAGTCTAAAAAACACTATCTTGGACTTCTCTGCATGTTTCCCAGGCGAGCAATTGGCAGCATGTTCAGAACCATGTTTCTGTGAATAACTCCTGAACCGTAAGTCCTAGACGCTCGCTCTTGGCTGCATTCGATTCAGCTCGTGGCAGCCAGTCTAAAAAACACTATCTTGGACTTCTCTGCATGTTTCCCAGGCGAGAAATTGGCAGCATGTTCAGAACCATGTTTCTGTGAATAACTCCTGAACCGTAAGTCCTAGACGCTCGCTCTTGGCTGCATTCGATTCAGCTCGTGGCAGCCAGTCTAAAAAATACTATCTTGGACTTCTCTGCATGTTTCCCAGGCGAGCAATTGGCAGCATGTTCAGAACCATGTTTCTGTGAATAACTCCTGAACCGTAAGTCCTAGACGCTCGCTCTTGGCTGCATTCGATTCAGCTCGTGGCAGCCAGTCTAAAAAACACTATCTTGGACTTCTCTGCATGTTTCCCAGGCGAGAAATTGGCAGCATGTTCAGAACCATGTTTCTGTGAATAACTCCTGAACCGTAAGTCCTAGACGCTCGCTCTTGGCTGCATTCGATTCAGCTCGTGGCAGCCAGTCTAAAAAACACTATCTTGGACTTCTCTGCATGTTTCCCAGGCGAGCAATTGGCAGCATGTTCAGAACCATGTTTCTGTGAATAACTCCTGAACCGTAAGTCCTAGACGCTCGCTCTTGGCTGCATTCGATTCAGCTCGTGGCAGCCAGTCTAAAAAACACTATCTTGGACTTCTCTGCATGTTTCCCAGGCGAGCAATTGGCAGCATGTTCAGAAACATGTTTCTGTGAATAACTCCTGAACCGTAAGTCCTAGACGCTCGCTCTTGGCTGCATTCGATTCAGCTCGTGGCAGCCAGTCTAAAAAACACTATCTTGGACTTCTCTGCATGTTTCCCAGGCGAGCAATTGGCAGCATGTTCAGAACCATGTTTCTGTGAATAACTCCTGAACCGTAAGTCACAGACGCTCGCTCTTGGCTGCATTCGATTCAGCTCGTGGCAGCCAGTCTAAAAAACACTATCTTGGACTTCTCTGCATGTTCCTAAGGCAAATGTTTCTAAAGCTAATTCTTGAACCGTAAGTCCTAGACGCTCGATCTTGGCGGCATTCGTCTCAGCGCCTGGCAATTAGTATAGGAGCACTGTGTTTGACTTCTCTGGATGTTTCCCAGGCGAGTTATTGACAAGTAAATCCTAGACGCTCGATCTTGGTTATTTTCGCTTTCGCGGCTGGCAGTAAAAGAACCATGTTTCTGTGAATAACTCCTGAACCGTAAGTCCTAGACGCTCGCTCTTGGCTGCATTCGATTCAGCTCGTGGCAGCCAGTCTAAAAAACACTATCTTGGACTTCTCTGCATGTTTCCCAGGCGAGCAATTGGCAGCATGTTCAGAACCATGTTTCTGTGAATAACTCCTGAACCGTAAGTCCTAGACGCTCGCTCTTGGCTGCATTCGATTCAGCTCGTGGCAGCCAGTCTAAAAAACACTATCTTGGACTTCTCTGCATGTTTCCCAGGCGAGAAATTGGCAGCATGTTCAGAACCATGTTTCTGTGAATAACTCCTGAACCGTAAGTCCTAGACGCTCGCTCTTGGCTGCATTCGATTCAGCTCGTGGCAGCCAGTCTAAAAAACACTATCTTGGACTTCTCTGCATGTTTCCCAGGCGAGAAATTGGCAGCATGTTCAGATCCATGTTTCTGTGAATAACTCCTGAACCGTAAGTCCTAGACGCTCGCTCTTGGCTGCATTCGATTCAGCTCGTGGCAGCCAGTCTAAAAAACACTATCTTGGACTTCTCTGCATGTTTCCCAGACGAGAAATTGGCAGCATGTTCAGAACCATGTTTCTGTGAATAACTCCTGAACCGTAAGTCCTAGACGCTCGATCTTGGCGGCATTCGTCTCAGCGCCTGGCAATTAGTATAGGAGCACTGTGTTTGACTTCTCTGGATGTTTCCCAGGCGAGTTATTGACAAGTAAATCCTAGACGCTCGATCTTGGTTATTTTCGCTTTCGCGGCTGGCAGTAAAAGAACCATGTTTCTGTGAATAACTCCTGAACCGTAAGTCCTAGACGCTCGCTCTTGGCTGCATTCGATTCAGCTCGTGGCAGCCAGTCTAAAAAACACTATCTTGGACTTCTCTGCATGTTTCCCAGGCGAGAAATTGGCAGCATGTTCAGAACCATGTTTCTGTGAATAACTCCTGAACCGTAAGTCCTAGACGCTCGCTCTTGGCTGCATTCGATTCAGCTCGTGGCAGCCAGTCTAAAAAACACTATCTTGGACTTCTCTGCATGTTTCCCAGGCGAGCAATTGGCAGCATGTTCAGAACCATGTTTCTGTGAATAACTCCTGAACCGTAAGTCCTAGACGCTCGCTCTTGGCTGCATTCGATTCAGCTCGTGGCAGCCAGTCTAAAAAACACTATCTTGGACTTCTCTGCATGTTTCCCAGGCGAGCAATTGGCAGCATGTTCAGAAACATGTTTCTGTGAATAACTCCTGAACCGTAAGTCCTAGACGCTCGCTCTTGGCTGCATTCGATTCAGCTCGTGGCAGCCAGTCTAAAAAACACTATCTTGGACTTCTCTGCATGTTTCCCAGGCGAGCAATTGGCAGCATGTTCAGAACCATGTTTCTGTGAATAACTCCTGAACCGTAAGTCACAGACGCTCGCTCTTGGCTGCATTCGATTCAGCTCGTGGCAGCCAGTCTAAAAAACACTATCTTGGACTTCTCTGCATGTTCCTAAGGCAAATGTTTCTAAAGCTAATTCTTGAACCGTAAGTCCTAGACGCTCGATCTTGGCGGCATTCGTCTCAGCGCCTGGCAATTAGTATAGGAGCACTGTGTTTGACTTCTCTGGATGTTTCCCAGGCGAGTTATTGACAAGTAAATCCTAGACGCTCGATCTTGGTTATTTTCGCTTTCGCGGCTGGCAGTAAAAGAACCATGTTTCTGTGAATAACTCCTGAACCGTAAGTCCTAGACGCTCGCTCTTGGCTGCATTCGATTCAGCTCGTGGCAGCCAGTCTAAAAAACACTATCTTGGACTTCTCTGCATGTTTCCCAGGCGAGCAATTGGCAGCATGTTCAGAACCATGTTTCTGTGAATAACTCCTGAACCGTAAGTCCTAGACGCTCGCTCTTGGCTGCATTCGATTCAGCTCGTGGCAGCCAGTCTAAAAAACACTATCTTGGACTTCTCTGCATGTTTCCCAGGCGAGAAATTGGCAGCATGTTCAGAACCATGTTTCTGTGAATAACTCCTGAACCGTAAGTCCTAGACGCTCGCTCTTGGCTGCATTCGATTCAGCTCGTGGCAGCCAGTCTAAAAAACACTATCTTGGACTTCTCTGCATGTTTCCCAGGCGAGAAATTGGCAGCATGTTCAGATCCATGTTTCTGTGAATAACTCCTGAACCGTAAGTCCTAGACGCTCGCTCTTGGCTGCATTCGATTCAGCTCGTGGCAGCCAGTCTAAAAAACACTATCTTGGACTTCTCTGCATGTTTCCCAGACGAGAAATTGGCAGCATGTTCAGAACCATGTTTCTGTGAATAACTCCTGAACCGTAAGTCCTAGACGCTCGATCTTGGCGGCATTCGTCTCAGCGCCTGGCAATTAGTATAGGAGCACTGTGTTTGACTTCTCTGGATGTTTCCCAGGCGAGTTATTGACAAGTAAATCCTAGACGCTCGATCTTGGTTATTTTCGCTTTCGCGGCTGGCAGTAAAAGAACCATGTTTCTGTGAATAACTCCTGAACCGTAAGTCCTAGACGCTCGCTCTTGGCTGCATTCGATTCAGCTCGTGGCAGCCAGTCTAAAAAACACTATCTTGGACTTCTCTGCATGTTTCCCAGGCGAGAAATTGGCAGCATGTTCAGAACCATGTTTCTGTGAATAACTCCTGAACCGTAAGTCCTAGACGCTCGCTCTTGGCTGCATTCGATTCAGCTCGTGGCAGCCAGTCTAAAAAACACTATCTTGGACTTCTCTGCATGTTTCCCAGGCGAGCAATTGGCAGCATGTTCAGAACCATGTTTCTGTGAATAACTCCTGAACCGTAAGTCCTAGACGCTCGCTCTTGGCTGCATTCGATTCAGCTCGTGGCAGCCAGTCTAAAAAACACTATCTTGGACTTCTCTGCATGTTTCCCAGGCGAGAAATTGGCAGCATGTTCAGAACCATGTTTCTGTGAATAACTCCTGAACCGTAAGTCCTAGACGCTCGCTCTTGGCTGCATTCGATTCAGCTCGTGGCAGCCAGTCTAAAAAACACTATCTTGGACTTCTCTGCATGTTTCCCAGGCGAGAAATTGGCAGCATGTTCAGAACCATGTTTCTGTGAATAACTCCTGAACCGTAAGTCCTAGACGCTCGCTCTTGGCTGCATTCGATTCAGCTCGTGGCAGCCAGTCTAAAAAACACTATCTTGGACTTCTCTGCATGTTTCCCAGGCGAGAAATTGGCAGCATGTTCAGAACCATGTTTCTGTGAATAACTCCTGAACCGTAAGTCCTAGACGCTCGCTCTTGGCTGCATTCGATTCAGCTCGTGGCAGCCAGTCTAAAAAACACTATCTTGGACTTCTCTGCATGTTTCCCAGGCGAGCAATTGGCAGCATGTTCAGAACCATGTTTCTGTGAATAACTCCTGAACCGTAAGTCCTAGACGCTCGCTCTTGGCTGCATTCGATTCAGCTCGTGGCAGCCAGTCTAAAAAACACTATCTTGGACTTCTCTGCATGTTTCCCAGGCGAGAAATTGGCAGCATGTTCAGAACCATGTTTCTGTGAATAACTCCTGAACCGTAAGTCCTAGACGCTCGCTCTTGGCTGCATTCGATTCAGCTCGTGGCAGCCAGTCTAAAAAACACTATCTTGGACTTCTCTGCATGTTTCCCAGGCGAGAAATTGGCAGCATGTTCAGAACCATGTTTCTGTGAATAACTCCTGAACCGTAAGTCCTAGACGCTCGCTCTTGGCTGCATTCGATTCAGCTCGTGGCAGCCAGTCTAAAAAACACTATCTTGGACTTCTCTGCATGTTTCCCAGGCGAGAAATTGGCAGCATGTTCAGAACCATGTTTCTGTGAATAACTCCTGAACCGTAAGTCCTAGACGCTCGCTCTTGGCTGCATTCGATTCAGCTCGTGGCAGCCAGTCTAAAAAACACTATCTTGGACTTCTCTGCATGTTTCCCAGGCGAGCAATTGGCAGCATGTTCAGAACCATGTTTCTGTGAATAACTCCTGAACCGTAAGTCCTAGACGCTCGCTCTTGGCTGCATTCGATTCAGCTCGTGGCAGCCAGTCTAAAAAACACTATCTTGGACTTCTCTGCATGTTTCCCAGGCGAGCAATTGGCAGCATGTTCAGAACCATGTTTCTGTGAATAACTCCTGAACCGTAAGTCCTAGACGCTCGCTCTTGGCTGCATTCGATTCAGCTCGTGGCAGCCAGTCTAAAAAACACTATCTTGGACTTCTCTGCATGTTTCCCAGGCGAGAAATTGGCAGCATGTTCAGAACCATGTTTCTGTGAATAACTCCTGAACCGTAAGTCCTAGACGCTCGCTCTTGGCTGCATTCGATTCAGCTCGTGGCAGCCAGTCTAAAAAACACTATCTTGGACTTCTCTGCATGTTTCCCAGGCGAGAAATTGGCAGCATGTTCAGAACCATGTTTCTGTGAATAACTCCTGAACCGTAAGTCCTAGACGCTCGATCTTGGCGGCATTCGTCTCAGCGCCTGGCAATTAGTATAGGAGCACTGTGTTTGACTTCTCTGGATGTTTCCCAGGCGAGTTATTGACAAGTAAATCCTAGACGCTCGATCTTGGTTATTTTCGCTTTCGCGGCTGGCAGTAAAAGAACCATGTTTCTGTGAATAACTCCTGAACCGTAAGTCCTAGACGCTCGCTCTTGGCTGCATTCGATTCAGCTCGTGGCAGCCAGTCTAAAAAACACTATCTTGGACTTCTCTGCATGTTTCCCAGGCGAGCAATTGGCAGCATGTTCAGAACCATGTTTCTGTGAATAACTCCTGAACCGTAAGTCCTAGACGTTCGCTCTTGGCTGCATTCGATTCAGCTCGTGGCAGCCAGTCTAAAAAACACTATCTTGGACTTCTCTGCATGTTTCCCAGGCGAGAAATTGGCAGCATGTTCAGAACCATGTTTCTGTGAATAACTCCTGAACCGTAAGTCCTAGACGCTCGCTCTTGGCTGCATTCGATTCAGCTCGTGGCAGCCAGTCTAAAAAACACTATCTTGGACTTCTCTGCATGTTTCCCAGGCGAGAAATTGGCAGCATGTTCAGAACCATGTTTCTGTGAATAACTCCTGAACCGTAAGTCCTAGACGCTCGATCTTGGCGGCATTCGTCTCAGCGCCTGGCAATTAGTATAGGAGCACTGTGTTTGACTTCTCTGGATGTTTCCCAGGCGAGTTATTGACAAGTAAATCCTAGACGCTCGATCTTGGTTATTTTCGCTTTCGCGGCTGGCAGTAAAAGAACCATGTTTCTGTGAATAACTCCTGAACCGTAAGTCCTAGACGCTCGCTCTTGGCTGCATTCGATTCAGCTCGTGGCAGCCAGTCTAAAAAACACTATCTTGGACTTCTCTGCATGTTTCCCAGGCGAGAAATTGGCAGCATGTTCAGAACCATGTTTCTGTGAATAACTCCTGAACCGTAAGTCCTAGACGCTCGCTCTTGGCTGCATTCGATTCAGCTCGTGGCAGCCAGTCTAAAAAACACTATCTTGGACTTCTCTGCATGTTTCCCAGGCGAGCAATTGGCAGCATGTTCAGAACCATGTTTCTGTGAATAACTCCTGAACCGTAAGTCCTAGACGCTCGCTCTTGGCTGCATTCGATTCAGCTCGTGGCAGCCAGTCTAAAAAACACTATCTTGGACTTCTCTGCATGTTTCCCAGGCGAGAAATTGGCAGCATGTTCAGAACCATGTTTCTGTGAATAACTCCTGAACCGTAAGTCCTAGACGCTCGCTCTTGGCTGCATTCGATTCAGCTCGTGGCAGCCAGTCTAAAAAACACTATCTTGGACTTCTCTGCATGTTTCCCAGGCGAGAAATTGGCAGCATGTTCAGATCCATGTTTCTGTGAATAACTCCTGAACCGTAAGTCCTAGACGCTCGCTCTTGGCTGCATTCGATTCAGCTCGTGGCAGCCAGTCTAAAAAACACTATCTTGGACTTCTCTGCATGTTTCCCAGACGAGAAATTGGCAGCATGTTCAGAACCATGTTTCTGTGAATAACTCCTGAACCGTAAGTCCTAGACGCTCGATCTTGGCGGCATTCGTCTCAGCGCCTGGCAATTAGTATAGGAGCACTGTGTTTGACTTCTCTGGATGTTTCCCAGGCGAGTTATTGACAAGTAAATCCTAGACGCTCGATCTTGGTTATTTTCGCTTTCGCGGCTGGCAGTAAAAGAACCATGTTTCTGTGAATAACTCCTGAACCGTAAGTCCTAGACGCTCGCTCTTGGCTGCATTCGATTCAGCTCGTGGCAGCCAGTCTAAAAAACACTATCTTGGACTTCTCTGCATGTTTCCCAGGCGAGAAATTGGCAGCATGTTCAGAACCATGTTTCTGTGAATAACTCCTGAACCGTAAGTCCTAGACGCTCGCTCTTGGCTGCATTCGATTCAGCTCGTGGCAGCCAGTCTAAAAAACACTATCTTGGACTTCTCTGCATGTTTCCCAGACGAGAAATTGGCAGCATGTTCAGAACCATGTTTCTGTGAATAACTCCTGAACCGTAAGTCCTAGACGCTCGATCTTGGCGGCATTCGTCTCAGCGCCTGGCAATTAGTATAGGAGCACTGTGTTTGACTTCTCTGGATGTTTCCCAGGCGAGTTATTGACAAGTAAATCCTAGACGCTCGATCTTGGTTATTTTCGCTTTCGCGGCTGGCAGTAAAAGAACCATGTTTCTGTGAATAACTCCTGAACCGTAAGTCCTAGACGCTCGCTCTTGGCTGCATTCGATTCAGCTCGTGGCAGCCAGTCTAAAAAACACTATCTTGGACTTCTCTGCATGTTTCCCAGGCGAGCAATTGGCAGCATGTTCAGAACCATGTTTCTGTGAATAACTCCTGAACCGTAAGTCCTAGACGCTCGCTCTTGGCTGCATTCGATTCAGCTCGTGGCAGCCAGTCTAAAAAACACTATCTTGGACTTCTCTGCATGTTTCCCAGGCGAGAAATTGGCAGCATGTTCAGAACCATGTTTCTGTGAATAACTCCTGAACCGTAAGTCCTAGACGCTCGCTCTTGGCTGCATTCGATTCAGCTCGTGGCAGCCAGTCTAAAAAACACTATCTTGGACTTCTCTGCATGTTTCCCAGACGAGAAATTGGCAGCATGTTCAGAACCATGTTTCTGTGAATAACTCCTGAACCGTAAGTCCTAGACGCTCGATCTTGGCGGCATTCGTCTCAGCGCCTGGCAATTAGTATAGGAGCACTGTGTTTGACTTCTCTGGATGTTTCCCAGGCGAGTTATTGACAAGTAAATCCTAGACGCTCGATCTTGGTTATTTTCGCTTTCGCGGCTGGCAGTAAAAGA
Organism: Rhinoderma darwinii; assembly: GCF_050947455.1. Lineage (NCBI taxonomy): Eukaryota > Metazoa > Chordata > Amphibia > Anura > Rhinodermatidae > Rhinoderma > Rhinoderma darwinii. The sequence goes on from NW_027463990.1 coordinate 83,891, forward strand.
ACCATGTTTCTGTGAATAACTCCTGAACCGTAAGTCCTAGACGCTCGCTCTTGGCTGCATTCGATTCAGCTCGTGGCAGCCAGTCTAAAAAACACTATCTTGGACTTCTCTGCATGTTTCCCAGGCGAGCAATTGGCAGCATGTTCAGAACCATGTTTCTGTGAATAACTCCTGAACCGTAAGTCCTAGACGCTCGCTCTTGGCTGCATTCGATTCAGCTCGTGGCAGCCAGTCTAAAAAACACTATCTTGGACTTCTCTGCATGTTTCCCAGGCGAGAAATTGGCAGCATGTTCAGAACCATGTTTCTGTGAATAACTCCTGAACCGTAAGTCCTAGACGCTCGATCTTGGCGGCATTCGTCTCAGCGCCTGGCAATTAGTATAGGAGCACTGTGTTTGACTTCTCTGGATGTTTCCCAGGCGAGTTATTGACAAGTAAATCCTAGACGCTCGATCTTGGTTATTTTCGCTTTCGCGGCTGGCAGTAAAAGAACCATGTTTCTGTGAATAACTCCTGAACCGTAAGTCCTAGACGCTCGCTCTTGGCTGCATTCGATTCAGCTCGTGGCAGCCAGTCTAAAAAACACTATCTTGGACTTCTCTGCATGTTTCCCAGGCGAGAAATTGGCAGCATGTTCAGAACCATGTTTCTGTGAATAACTCCTGAACCGTAAGTCCTAGACGCTCGATCTTGGCGGCATTCGTCTCAGCGCCTGGCAATTAGTATAGGAGCACTGTGTTTGACTTCTCTGGATGTTTCCCAGGCGAGTTATTGACAAGTAAATCCTAGACGCTCGATCTTGGTTATTTTCGCTTTCGCGGCTGGCAGTAAAAGAACCATGTTTCTGTGAATAACTCCTGAACCGTAAGTCCTAGACGCTCGCTCTTGGCTGCATTCGATTCAGCTCGTGGCAGCCAGTCTAAAAAACACTATCTTGGACTTCTCTGCATGTTTCCCAGGCGAGAAATTGGCAGCATGTTCAGAACCATGTTTCTGTGAATAACTCCTGAACCGTAAGTCCTAGACGCTCGATCTTGGCGGCATTCGTCTCAGCGCCTGGCAATTAGTATAGGAGCACTGTGTTTGACTTCTCTGGATGTTTCCCAGGCGAGCAATTGGCAGCATGTTCAGAACCATGTTTCTGTGAATAACTCCTGAACCGTAAGTCCTAGACGCTCGCTCTTGGCTGCATTCGATTCAGCTCGTGGCAGCCAGTCTAAAAAACACTATCTTGGACTTCTCTGCATGTTTCCCAGGCGAGAAATTGGCAGCATGTTCAGAACCATGTTTCTGTGAATAACTCCTGAACCGTAAGTCCTAGACGCTCGCTCTTGGCTGCATTCGATTCAGCTCGTGGCAGCCAGTCTAAAAAACACTATCTTGGACTTCTCTGCATGTTTCCCAGGCGAGCAATTGGCAGCATGTTCAGAACCATGTTTCTGTGAATAACTCCTGAACCGTAAGTCCTAGACGCTCGCTCTTGGCTGCATTCGATTCAGCTCGTGGCAGCCAGTCTAAAAAACACTATCTTGGACTTCTCTGCATGTTTCCCAGGCGAGAAATTGGCAGCATGTTCAGAACCATGTTTCTGTGAATAACTCCTGAACCGTAAGTCCTAGACGCTCGCTCTTGGCTGCATTCGATTCAGCTCGTGGCAGCCAGTATAAAAAACACTATCTTGGACTTCTCTGCATGTTTCCCAGGCGAGCAATTGGCAGCATGTTCAGAACCATGTTTCTGTGAATAACTCCTGAACCGTAAGTCCTAGACGCTCGCTCTTGGCTGCATTCGATTCAGCTCGTGGCAGCCAGTCTAAAAAACACTATCTTGGACTTCTCTGCATGTTTCCCAGGCGAGAAATTGGCAGCATGTTCAGAACCATGTTTCTGTGAATAACTCCTGAACCGTAAGTCCTAGACGCTCGCTCTTGGCTGCATTCGATTCAGCTCGTGGCAGCCAGTCTAAAAAACACTATCTTGGACTTCTCTGCATGTTTCCCAGGCGAGCAATTGGCAGCATGTTCAGAACCATGTTTCTGTGAATAACTCCTGAACCGTAAGTCCTAGACGCTCGCTCTTGGCTGCATTCGATTCAGCTCGTGGCAGCCAGTCTAAAAAACACTATCTTGGACTTCTCTGCATGTTTCCCAGGCGAGAAATTGGCAGCATGTTCAGAACCATGTTTCTGTGAATAACTCCTGAACCGTAAGTCCTAGACGCTCGATCTTGGCGGCATTCGTCTCAGCGCCTGGCAATTAGTATAGGAGCACTGTGTTTGACTTCTCTGGATGTTTCCCAGGCGAGTTATTGACAAGTAAATCCTAGACGCTCGATCTTGGTTATTTTCGCTTTCGCGGCTGGCAGTAAAAGAACCATGTTTCTGTGAATAACTCCTGAACCGTAAGTCCTAGACGCTCGCTCTTGGCTGCATTCGATTCAGCTCGTGGCAGCCAGTCTAAAAAACACTATCTTGGACTTCTCTGCATGTTTCCCAGGCGAGAAATTGGCAGCATGTTCAGAACCATGTTTCTGTGAATAACTCCTGAACCGTAAGTCCTAGACGCTCGCTCTTGGCTGCATTCGATTCAGCTCGTGGCAGCCAGTCTAAAAAACACTATCTTGGACTTCTCTGCATGTTTCCCAGACGAGAAATTGGCAGCATGTTCAGAACCATGTTTCTGTGAATAACTCCTGAACCGTAAGTCCTAGACGCTCGATCTTGGCGGCATTCGTCTCAGCGCCTGGCAATTAGTATAGGAGCACTGTGTTTGACTTCTCTGGATGTTTCCCAGGCGAGTTATTGACAAGTAAATCCTAGACGCTCGATCTTGGTTATTTTCGCTTTCGCGGCTGGCAGTAAAAGAACCATGTTTCTGTGAATAACTCCTGAACCGTAAGTCCTAGACGCTCGCTCTTGGCTGCATTCGATTCAGCTCGTGGCAGCCAGTCTAAAAAACACTATCTTGGACTTCTCTGCATGTTTCCCAGGCGAGCAATTGGCAGCATGTTCAGAACCATGTTTCTGTGAATAACTCCTGAACCGTAAGTCCTAGACGCTCGCTCTTGGCTGCATTCGATTCAGCTCGTGGCAGCCAGTCTAAAAAACACTATCTTGGACTTCTCTGCATGTTTCCCAGGCGAGCAATTGGCAGCATGTTCAGAACCATGTTTCTGTGAATAACTCCTGAACCGTAAGTCCTAGACGCTCGCTCTTGGCTGCATTCGATTCAGCTCGTGGCAGCCAGTCTAAAAAACACTATCTTGGACTTCTCTGCATGTTTCCCAGGCGAGCAATTGGCAGCATGTTCAGAACCATGTTTCTGTGAATAACTCCTGAACCGTAAGTCCTAGACGCTCGCTCTTGGCTGCATTCGATTCAGCTCGTGGCAGCCAGTCTAAAAAACACTATCTTGGACTTCTCTGCATGTTTCCCAGGCGAGAAATTGGCAGCATGTTCAGAACCATGTTTCTGTGAATAACTCCTGAACCGTAAGTCCTAGACGCTCGCTCTTGGCTGCATTCGATTCAGCTCGTGGCAGCCAGTCTAAAAAACACTATCTTGGACTTCTCTGCATGTTTCCCAGGCGAGCAATTGGCAGCATGTTCAGAACCATGTTTCTGTGAATAACTCCTGAACCGTAAGTCCTAGACGCTCGCTCTTGGCTGCATTCGATTCAGCTCGTGGCAGCCAGTCTAAAAAACACTATCTTGGACTTCTCTGCATGTTTCCCAGGCGAGAAATTGGCAGCATGTTCAGAACCATGTTTCTGTGAATAACTCCTGAACCGTAAGTCCTAGACGCTCGATCTTGGCGGCATTCGTCTCAGCGCCTGGCAATTAGTATAGGAGCACTGTGTTTGACTTCTCTGGATGTTTCCCAGGCGAGTTATTGACAAGTAAATCCTAGACGCTCGATCTTGGTTATTTTCGCTTTCGCGGCTGGCAGTAAAAGAACCATGTTTCTGTGAATAACTCCTGAACCGTAAGTCCTAGACGCTCGCTCTTGGCTGCATTCGATTCAGCTCGTGGCAGCCAGTCTAAAAAACACTATCTTGGACTTCTCTGCATGTTTCCCAGGCGAGAAATTGGCAGCATGTTCAGAACCATGTTTCTGTGAATAACTCCTGAACCGTAAGTCCTAGACGCTCGCTCTTGGCTGCATTCGATTCAGCTCGTGGCAGCCAGTCTAAAAAACACTATCTTGGACTTCTCTGCATGTTTCCCAGACGAGAAATTGGCAGCATGTTCAGAACCATGTTTCTGTGAATAACTCCTGAACCGTAAGTCCTAGACGCTCGATCTTGGCGGCATTCGTCTCAGCGCCTGGCAATTAGTATAGGAGCACTGTGTTTGACTTCTCTGGATGTTTCCCAGGCGAGTTATTGACAAGTAAATCCTAGACGCTCGATCTTGGTTATTTTCGCTTTCGCGGCTGGCAGTAAAAGAACCATGTTTCTGTGAATAACTCCTGAACCGTAAGTCCTAGACGCTCGCTCTTGGCTGCATTCGATTCAGCTCGTGGCAGCCAGTCTAAAAAACACTATCTTTGACTTCTCTGCATGTTTCCCAGGCGAGAAATTGGCAGCATGTTCAGAACCATGTTTCTGTGAATAACTCCTGAACCGTAAGTCCTAGACGCTCGCTCTTGGCTGCATTCGATTCAGCTCGTGGCAGCCAGTCTAAAAAAACACTATCTTGGACTTCTCTGCATGTTTCCCAGGCGAGCAATTGGCAGCATGTTCAGAACCATGTTTCTGTGAATAACTCCTGAACCGTAAGTCCTAGACGCTCGCTCTTGGCTGCATTCGATTCAGCTCGTGGCAGCCAGTCTAAAAAACACTATCTTGGACTTCTCTGCATGTTTCCCCAGGCGAGCAATTGGCAGCATGTTCAGAACCATGTTTCTGTGAATAACTCCTGAACCGTAAGTCCTAGACGCTCGCTCTTGGCTGCATTCGATTCAGCTCGTGGCAGCCAGTCTAAAAAACACTATCTTGGACTTCTCTGCATGTTTCCCAGGCGAGCAATTGGCAGCATGTTCAGAACCATGTTTCTGTGAATAACTCCTGAACCGTAAGTCCTAGACGCTCGCTCTTGGCTGCATTCGATTCAGCTCGTGGCAGCCAGTCTAAAAAACACTATCTTGGACTTCTCTGCATGTTTCCCAGGCGAGAAATTGGCAGCATGTTCAGAACCATGTTTCTGTGAATAACTCCTGAACCGTAAGTCCTAGACGCTCGCTCTTGGCTGCATTCGATTCAGCTCGTGGCAGCCAGTCTAAAAAACACTATCTTGGACTTCTCTGCATGTTTCCCAGGCGAGCAATTGGCAGCATGTTCAGAACCATGTTTCTGTGAATAACTCCTGAACCGTAAGTCCTAGACGCTCGCTCTTGGCTGCATTCGATTCAGCTCGTGGCAGCCAGTCTAAAAAACACTATCTTGGACTTCTCTGCATGTTTCCCAGGCGAGAAATTGGCAGCATGTTCAGAACCATGTTTCTGTGAATAACTCCTGAACCGTAAGTCCTAGACGCTCGATCTTGGCGGCATTCGTCTCAGCGCCTGGCAATTAGTATAGGAGCACTGTGTTTGACTTCTCTGGATGTTTCCCAGGCGAGTTATTGACAAGTAAATCCTAGACGCTCGATCTTGGTTATTTTCGCTTTCGCGGCTGGCAGTAAAAGAACCATGTTTCTGTGAATAACTCCTGAACCGTAAGTCCTAGACGCTCGCTCTTGGCTGCATTCGATTCAGCTCGTGGCAGCCAGTCTAAAAAACACTATCTTGGACTTCTCTGCATGTTTCCCAGGCGAGAAATTGGCAGCATGTTCAGAACCATGTTTCTGTGAATAACTCCTGAACCGTAAGCCCTAGACGCTCGCTCTTGGCTGCATTCGATTCAGCTCGTGGCAGCCAGTCTAAAAAACACTATCTTGGACTTCTCTGCATGTTTCCCAGACGAGAAATTGGCAGCATGTTCAGAACCATGTTTCTGTGAATAACTCCTGAACCGTAAGTCCTAGACGCTCGATCTTGGCGGCATTCGTCTCAGCGCCTGGCAATTAGTATAGGAGCACTGTGTTTGACTTCTCTGGATGTTTCCCAGGCGAGTTATTGACAAGTAAATCCTAGACGCTCGATCTTGGTTATTTTCGCTTTCGCGGCTGGCAGTAAAAGAACCATGTTTCTGTGAATAACTCCTGAACCGTAAGTCCTAGACGCTCGCTCTCTTGGCTGCATTCGATTCAGCTCGTGGCAGCCAGTCTAAAAAACACTATCTTTGACTTCTCTGCATGTTTCCCAGGCGAGAAATTGGCAGCATGTTCAGAACCATGTTTCTGTGAATAACTCCTGAACCGTAAGTCCTAGACGCTCGCTCTTGGCTGCATTCGATTCAGCTCGTGGCAGCCAGTCTAAAAAACACTATCTTGGACTTCTCTGCATGTTTCCCAGGCGAGCAATTGGCAGCATGTTCAGAACCATGTTTCTGTGAATAACTCCTGAACCGTAAGTCCTAGACGCTCGCTCTTGGCTGCATTCGATTCAGCTCGTGGCAGCCAGTCTAAAAAACACTATCTTGGACTTCTCTGCATGTTTCCCAGGCGAGAAATTGGCAGCATGTTCAGAACCATGTTTCTGTGAATAACTCCTGAACCGTAAGTCCTAGACGCTCGCTCTTGGCTGCATTCGATTCAGCTCGTGGCAGCCAGTCTAAAAAACACTATCTTGGACTTCTCTGCATGTTTCCCAGGCGAGCAATTGGCAGCATGTTCAGAACCATGTTTCTGTGAATAACTCCTGAACCGTAAGTCCTAGACGCTCGCTCTTGGCTGCATTCGATTCAGCTCGTGGCAGCCAGTCTAAAAAACACTATCTTGGACTTCTCTGCATGTTTCCCAGGCGAGAAATTGGCAGCATGTTCAGAACCATGTTTCTGTGAATAACTCCTGAACCGTAAGTCCTAGACGCTCGATCTTGGCGGCATTCGTCTCAGCGCCTGGCAATTAGTATAGGAGCACTGTGTTTGACTTCTCTGGATGTTTCCCAGGCGAGTTATTGACAAGTAAATCCTAGACGCTCGATCTTGGTTATTTTCGCTTTCGCGGCTTGGCAGTAAAAGAACCATGTTTCTGTGAATAACTCCTGAACCGTAAGTCCTAGACGCTCGCTCTTGGCTGCATTCGATTCAGCTCGTGGCAGCCAGTCTAAAAAACACTATCTTGGACTTCTCTGCATGTTTCCCAGGCGAGAAATTGGCAGCATGTTCAGAACCATGTTTCTGTGAATAACTCCTGAACCGTAAGTCCTAGACGCTCGCTCTTGGCTGCATTCGATTCAGCTCGTGGCAGCCAGTCTAAAAAACACTATCTTGGACTTCTCTGCATGTTTCCCAGACGAGAAATTGGCAGCATGTTCAGAACCATGTTTCTGTGAATAACTCCTGAACCGTAAGTCCTAGACGCTCGATCTTGGCGGCATTCGTCTCAGCGCCTGGCAATTAGTATAGGAGCACTGTGTTTGACTTCTCTGGATGTTTCCCAGGCGAGTTATTGACAAGTAAATCCTAGACGCTCGATCTTGGTTATTTTCGCTTTCGCGGCTGGCAGTAAAAGAACCATGTTTCTGTGAATAACTCCTGAACCGTAAGTCCTAGACGCTCGCTCTTGGCTGCATTCGATTCAGCTCGTGGCAGCCAGTCTAAAAAACACTATCTTGGACTTCTCTGCATGTTTCCCAGGCGAGAAATTGGCAGCATGTTCAGAACCATGTTTCTGTGAATAACTCCTGAACCGTAAGTCCTAGACGCTCGCTCTTGGCTGCATTCGATTCAGCTCGTGGCAGCCAGTCTAAAAAACACTATCTTGGACTTCTCTGCATGTTTCCCAGGCGAGCAATTGGCAGCATGTTCAGAACCATGTTTCTGTGAATAACTCCTGAACCGTAAGTCCTAGACGCTCGCTCTTGGCTGCATTCGATTCAGCTCGTGGCAGCCAGTCTAAAAAACACTATCTTGGACTTCTCTGCATGTTTCCCAGGCGAGAAATTGGCAGCATGTTCAGAACCATGTTTCTGTGAATAACTCCTGAACCGTAAGTCCTAGACGCTCGCTCTTGGCTGCATTCGATTCAGCTCGTGGCAGCCAGTCTAAAAAAACACTATCTTTGACTTCTCTGCATGTTTCCCAGGCGAGAAATTGGCAGCATGTTCAGAACCATGTTTCTGTGAATAACTCCTGAACCGTAAGTCCTAGACGCTCGCTCTTGGCTGCATTCGATTCAGCTCGTGGCAGCCAGTCTAAAAAACACTATCTTGGACTTCTCTGCATGTTTCCCAGGCGAGAAATTGGCAGCATGTTCAGAACCATGTTTCTGTGAATAACTCCTGAACCGTAAGTCCTAGACGCTCGCTCTTGGCTGCATTCGATTCAGCTCGTGGCAGCCAGTCTAAAAAACACTATCTTTGACTTCTCTGCATGTTTCCCAGGCGAGAAATTGGCTATGTTCTGTGAATAACTCCTGAACCGTAAGTCCTAGACGCTCGCTCTTGGCTGCATTCGATTCAGCTCGTGGCAGCCAGTCTAAAAAACACTATCTTGGACTTCTCTGCATGTTTCCCAGGCGAGCAATTGGCAGCATGTTCAGAACCATGTTTCTGTGAATAACTCCTGAACCGTAAGTCCTAGACGCTCGATCTTGGCGGCATTCGTCTCAGCGCCTGGCAATTAGTATAGGAGCACTGTGTTTGACTTCTCTGGATGTTTCCCAGGCGAGTTATTGACAAGTAAATCCTAGACGCTCGATCTTGGTTATTTTCGCTTTCGCGGCTGGCAGTAAAAGAACCATGTTTCTGTGAATAACTCTGAACCGTAAGTCCTAGACGCCTTCGCTCTTGGCTGCATGCATTCGATTCAGCTCGTGGCAGCCAGTCTAAAAAACACTATCTTGGACTTCTCTGCATGTTTCCCAGACGAGAAATTGGCAGCATGTTCAGAACCATGTTTCTGTGAATAACTCCTGAACCGTAAGTCCTAGACGCTCGATCTTGGCGGCATTCGTCTCAGCGCCTGGCAATTAGTATAGGAGCACTGTGTTTGACTTCTCTGGATGTTTCCCAGGCGAGTTATTGACAAGAAAATCCTAGACGCTCGATCTTGGTTATTTTCGCTTTCGCGGCTGGCAGTAAAAGAACCATGTTTCTGTGAATAACTCCTGAACCGTAAGTCCTAGACGCTCGCTCTTGGCTGCATTCGATTCAGCTCGTGGCAGCCAGTCTAAAAAACACTATCTTGGACTTCTCTGCATGTTTCCCAGGCGAGAAATTGGCAGCATGTTCAGAACCATGTTTCTGTGAATAACTCCTGAACCGTAAGTCCTAGACGCTCGCTCTTGGCTGCATTCGATTCAGCTCGTGGCAGCCAGTCTAAAAAACACTATCTTGGACTTCTCTGCATGTTTCCCAGGCGAGCAATTGGCAGCATGTTCAGAACCATGTTTCTGTGAATAACTCCTGAACCGTAAGTCCTAGACGCTCGCTCTTGGCTGCATTCGATTCAGCTCGTGGCAGCCAGTCTAAAAAACACTATCTTTGACTTCTCTGCATGTTTCCCAGGCGAGAAATTGGCAGCATGTTCAGAACCATGTTTCTGTGAATAACTCCTGAACCGTAAGTCCTAGACGCTCGCTCTTGGCTGCATTCGATTCAGCTCGTGGCAGCCAGTCTAAAAAACACTATCTTGGACTTCTCTGCATGTTTCCCAGGCGAGCAATTGGCAGCATGTTCAGAACCATGTTTCTGTGAATAACTCCTGAACCGTAAGTCCTAGACGCTCGATCTTGGCGGCATTCGTCTCAGCGCCTGGCAATTAGTATAGGAGCACTGTGTTTGACTTCTCTGGATGTTTCCCAGGCGAGTTATTGACAAGTAAATCCTAGACGCTCGATCTTGGTTATTTTCGCTTTCGCGGCTGGCAGTAAAAGAACCATGTTTCTGTGAATAACTCCTGAACCGTAAGTCCTAGACGCTCGCTCTTGGCTGCATTCGATTCAGCTCGTGGCAGCCAGTCTAAAAAACACTATCTTGGACTTCTCTGCATGTTTCCCAGACGAGAAATTGGCAGCATGTTCAGAACCATGTTTCTGTGAATAACTCCTGAACCGTAAGTCCTAGACGCTCGATCTTGGCGGCATTCGTCTCAGCGCCTGGCAATTAGTATAGGAGCACTGTGTTTGACTTCTCTGGATGTTTCCCAGGCGAGTTATTGACAAGTAAATCCTAGACGCTCGATCTTGGTTATTTTCGCTTTCGCGGCTGGCAGTAAAAGAACCATGTTTCTGTGAATAACTCCTGAACCGTAAGTCCTAGACGCTCGCTCTTGGCTGCATTCGATTCAGCTCGTGGCAGCCAGTCTAAAAAACACTATCTTGGACTTCTCTGCATGTTTCCCAGGCGAGAAATTGGCAGCATGTTCAGAACCATGTTTCTGTGAATAACTCCTGAACCGTAAGTCCTAGACGCTCGCTCTTGGCTGCATTCGATTCAGCTCGTGGCAGCCAGTCTAAAAAACACTATCTTGGACTTCTCTGCATGTTTCCCAGGCGAGCAATTGGCAGCATGTATTTTCAGAACCATGTTTCTGTGAATAACTCCTGAACCGTAAGTCCTAGACGCTCGCTCTTGGCTGCATTCGATTCAGCTCGTGGCAGCCAGTCTAAAAAACACTATCTTGGACTTCTCTGCATGTTTCCCAGGCGAGCAATTGGCAGCATGTTCAGAACCATGTTTCTGTGAATAACTCCTGAACCGTAAGTCCTAGACGCTCGCTCTTGGCTGCATTCGATTCAGCTCGTGGCAGCCAGTCTAAAAAACACTATCTTGGACTTCTCTGCATGTTTCCCAGGCGAGAAATTGGCAGCATGTTCAGAACCATGTTTCTGTGAATAACTCCTGAACCGTAAGTCCTAGACGCTCGCTCTTGGCTGCATTCGATTCAGCTCGTGGCAGCCAGTCTAAAAAACACTATCTTGGACTTCTCTGCATGTTTCCCAGGCGAGCAATTGGCAGCATGTTCAGAACCATGTTTCTGTGAATAACTCCTGAACCGTAAGTCCTAGACGCTCGCTCTTGGCTGCATTCGATTCAGCTCGTGGCAGCCAGTCTAAAAAACACTATCTTGGACTTCTCTGCATGTTTCCCAGGCGAGAAATTGGCAGCATGTTCAGAACCATGTTTCTGTGAATAACTCCTGAACCGTAAGTCCTAGACGCTCGATCTTGGCGGCATTCGTCTCAGCGCCTGGCAATTAGTATAGGAGCACTGTGTTTGACTTCTCTGGATGTTTCCCAGGCGAGTTATTGACAAGTAAATCCTAGACGCTCGATCTTGGTTATTTTCGCTTTCGCGGCTGGCAGTAAAAGAACCATGTTTCTGTGAATAACTCCTGAACCGTAAGTCCTAGACGCTCGCTCTTGGCTGCATTCGATTCAGCTCGTGGCAGCCAGTCTAAAAAACACTATCTTGGACTTCTCTGCATGTTTCCCAGGCGAGAAATTGGCAGCATGTTCAGAACCATGTTTCTGTGAATAACTCCTGAACCGTAAGTCCTAGACGCTCGCTCTTGGCTGCATTCGATTCAGCTCGTGGCAGCCAGTCTAAAAAACACTATCTTGGACTTCTCTGCATGTTTCCCAGGCGAGCAATTGGCAGCATGTTCAGAACCATGTTTCTGTGAATAACTCCTGAACCGTAAGTCCTAGACGCTCGCTCTTGGCTGCATTCGATTCAGCTCGTGGCAGCCAGTCTAAAAAACACTATCTTGGACTTCTCTGCATGTTTCCCAGGCGAGAAATTGGCAGCATGTTCAGAACCATGTTTCTGTGAATAACTCCTGAACCGTAAGTCCTAGACGCTCGCTCTTGGCTGCATTCGATTCAGCTCGTGGCAGCCAGTCTAAAAAACACTATCTTGGACTTCTCTGCATGTTTCCCAGGCGAGCAATTGGCAGCATGTTCAGAACCATGTTTCTGTGAATAACTCCTGAACCGTAAGTCCTAGACGCTCGCTCTTGGCTGCATTCGATTCAGCTCGTGGCAGCCAGTCTAAAAAACACTATCTTGGACTTCTCTGCATGTTTCCCAGGCGAGAAATTGGCAGCATGTTCAGAACCATGTTTCTGTGAATAACTCCTGAACCGTAAGTCCTAGACGCTCGATCTTGGCGGCATTCGTCTCAGCGCCTGGCAATTAGTATAGGAGCACTGTGTTTGACTTCTCTGGATGTTTCCCAGGCGAGTTATTGACAAGTAAATCCTAGACGCTCGATCTTGGTTATTTTCGCTTTCGCGGCTGGCAGTAAAAGAACCATGTTTCTGTGAATAACTCCTGAACCGTAAGTCCTAGACGCTCGCTCTTGGCTGCATTCGATTCAGCTCGTGGCAGCCAGTCTAAAAAACACTATCTTGGACTTCTCTGCATGTTTCCCAGGCGAGAAATTGGCAGCATGTTCAGAACCATGTTTCTGTGAATAACTCCTGAACCGTAAGTCCTAGACGCTCGCTCTTGGCTGCATTCGATTCAGCTCGTGGCAGCCAGTCTAAAAAACACTATCTTGGACTTCTCTGCATGTTTCCCAGGCGAGCAATTGGCAGCATGTTCAGAACCATGTTTCTGTGAATAACTCCTGAACCGTAAGTCCTAGACGCTCGCTCTTGGCTGCATTCGATTCAGCTCGTGGCAGCCAGTCTAAAAAACACTATCTTGGACTTCTCTGCATGTTTCCCAGGCGAGAAATTGGCAGCATGTTCAGAACCATGTTTCTGTGAATAACTCCTGAACCGTAAGTCCTAGACGCTCGCTCTTGGCTGCATTCGATTCAGCTCGTGGCAGCCAGTCTAAAAAACACTATCTTGGACTTCTCTGCATGTTTCCCAGGCGAGCAATTGGCAGCATGTTCAGAACCATGTTTCTGTGAATAACTCCTGAACCGTAAGTCCTAGACGCTCGCTCTTGGCTGCATTCGATTCAGCTCGTGGCAGCCAGTCTAAAAAACACTATCTTGGACTTCTCTGCATGTTTCCCAGGCGAGAAATTGGCAGCATGTTCAGAACCATGTTTCTGTGAATAACTCCTGAACCGTAAGTCCTAGACGCTCGATCTTGGCGGCATTCGTCTCAGCGCCTGGCAATTAGTATAGGAGCACTGTGTTTGACTTCTCTGGATGTTTCCCAGGCGAGTTATTGACAAGTAAATCCTAGACGCTCGATCTTGGTTATTTTCGCTTTCGCGGCTGGCAGTAAAAGAACCATGTTTCTGTGAATAACTCCTGAACCGTAAGTCCTAGACGCTCGCTCTTGGCTGCATTCGATTCAGCTCGTGGCAGCCAGTCTAAAAAACACTATCTTGGACTTCTCTGCATGTTTCCCAGACGAGAAATTGGCAGCATGTTCAGAACCATGTTTCTGTGAATAACTCCTGAACCGTAAGTCCTAGACGCTCGATCTTGGCGGCATTCGTCTCAGCGCCTGGCAATTAGTATAGGAGCACTGTGTTTGACTTCTCTGGATGTTTCCCAGGCGAGTTATTGACAAGTAAATCCTAGACGCTCGATCTTGGTTATTTTCGCTTTCGCGGCTGGCAGTAAAAGAACCATGTTTCTGTGAATAACTCCTGAACCGTAAGTCCTAGACGCTCGCTCTTGGCTGCATTCGATTCAGCTCGTGGCAGCCAGTCTAAAAAACACTATCTTGGACTTCTCTGCATGTTTCCCAGGCGAGAAATTGGCAGCATGTTCAGAACCATGTTTCTGTGAATAACTCCTGAACCGTAAGTCCTAGACGCTCGCTCTTGGCTGCATTCGATTCAGCTCGTGGCAGCCAGTCTAAAAAACACTATCTTGGACTTCTCTGCATGTTTCCCAGGCGAGCAATTGGCAGCATGTTCAGAACCATGTTTCTGTGAATAACTCCTGAACCGTAAGTCCTAGACGCTCGCTCTTGGCTGCATTCGATTCAGCTCGTGGCAGCCAGTCTAAAAAACACTATCTTGGACTTCTCTGCATGTTTCCCAGGCGAGAAATTGGCAGCATGTTCAGAACCATGTTTCTGTGAATAACTCCTGAACCGTAAGTCCTAGACGCTCGCTCTTGGCTGCATTCGATTCAGCTCGTGGCAGCCAGTCTAAAAAACACTATCTTGGACTTCTCTGCATGTTTCCCAGGCGAGCAATTGGCAGCATGTTCAGAACCATGTTTCTGTGAATAACTCCTGAACCGTAAGTCCTAGACGCTCGCTCTTGGCTGCATTCGATTCAGCTCGTGGCAGCCAGTCTAAAAAACACTATCTTGGACTTCTCTGCATGTTTCC